>NC_084582.2:3797500-3900000 GCF_033978685.3 Nerophis lumbriciformis | reverse complement strand
CGTGAATGAGCTAAATAATATTATTTGATATTTTACGGTAATGTGTTAATAATTTCACACATAAGTCGCTCCTGAGTATAAGTCACACCCCCGGCCAAACTATGGAAAAAAACTGCGACTTATAGTCCGAAATATACGGTAATGCTGTAATTGTTGCCAAAAGTGCATCAACAAAGTATTGAGCAAAAGCTGTGAATACTTATGTACATTTGAGGGTTTTTTTAAATACATTTGCAAACATAAAAAAACATTGTTATATATTGGGTATTGTGTGTAGAATTTTGAGGACAAAAAAATGTGGAATAAGGCTGTAACATAACAAAACGTGGAAAACGTGCAGCACTGTGAATACTTTGCGTATTGTCGGAGGCAGATATTTACATACCCGTATTTTCCGCACCATAAGCCGCCCTGGGTTATAAGCCGCGCCTTCAATGAACGGCATATTTCAAAACTTTGTCCACCTATAAGCCGCCCCGTGTTGTAAGCCGCATCTAACTGCGCTAAAGGGAATGTCAAAAAAACAGTCAGATAGGTCAGTCAAACTTTAATAATATATTAAAAACCAGCGTGATGTGGGCGCGCATGGAGTCGTATATCAACATGGACGGAGCTGCGTGAAAAAAGCCACCCGGCCTCTTCGCGTAAACTTCCCTTAACCACTCGCTCATCTTTTCTTCATCCATCCATCCCTTCGAGTTAGCTTTTATGATGACGCCGGCTGGAAAGGTCTCTTTTGGCAAGGAAGACCTTTTGAATATCACCATGGGTGGAAGTTTCTGGCCAGTAGCATGGCAAGCTAGAACCACAGTGAAGGATGACTTCTCATTCCCTGTGGTGCGAATATTCACCGTACGTGCTCCCGTTGTATCCACAGTGCGGTTCACAGGAATATCAAAAGTCAGTGGAACCTCGTCCATGTTGATAATGTTCTCTGGCCGGATCTTTTTTTCAGCTATCTTGTTTTTACAATATGCACGGAAAGTAGCCAGCTTTTCTTGAAAGTCTTTAGGCAGTTGCTGTGAAATAGTAGTCCGTGTGCGGATGGAGAGATTGCGTCTTTTCATGAACCGGAAACCTGTCGCTTACTAGGAGCCATTTTGTGGTCTTTACAGATGTAAACACACAAAGGAAATGAAACGTAATATCCGCGCGCTTCTTCTTCTTCTACGGGGGCGGGTGGTTGCTTACAGTAGAAGAAGAAGCGCTTCCTCTTCTATGGGGGCGGGTGCTTACCTTGGCGGTTGCTTGCGTAGAAGAAGAAGCACTTCCTCTTCTACGGGGAAAAAAGATGGCGGCTGTTTACCGTAGTTGCGAGACCGAAACTTTATGAAAATGAATCTTAATATCAATCCATATATAAAGCGCACCGGGTTATAAGCCGCACTGTCAGCTTTTGAGTAAATTTGTGGTTTTTAGGTGCGGCTAATAGTGCGGAAAATACGGTATATCCGAATTTAAGTGTTACTACTTTTATTTCATAGTCATATTTGAAAACAGCTCGTGTTCTTCCAAAAGTGGTCTTTTGGTTGTCTGCAAAACTGTGTGCTTAACCTTGAAGTGAGGAATGTTAGAGAGAGCGATAATAAGCATTTGTTTTGGCTAAGAGAGACATGACTGCCAGGGGGGGAGGAAGAGGAGAGGGGTTTTTGATCGGGGGAGACAGACCATTTTGGCGGCGCGATAGAATGTTCTATGCTGGACTGGTCTCAAAAATATATCTGCAAAGCTTTGCCAGTATATTACAAAATACCTATTCTGTCTCTGGTGGTTTTTCAACTCAGCTTTAAGTGTCGTAAAGAGCTTGGGAGCGACTTGTGACTTGAATTCCCTGGGAGGAACAACTGGTCCAAAACGCAACAGTATGCACTGTATGACTTAATAAACATGACATTTATATCTGAAAGGCAGGTTGATGGGGAAGCTGCTGTTATTACACAATGTGGTTTTTTTTCCATTCATATTTCTCTTCACATGCTGTAGTCTTATTGTTGTCAGGCAGTTGCCAAGCAACCAGTTGGTTCACCATAGACTTGTCAAACTCATTTGTCAAGGTTGTAATGTACGGTGGCTTATTTGCCACAGAAAGACACCCTGAATGATCATTCGCACCATTGAGTTTGTT
Source organism: Nerophis lumbriciformis (assembly GCF_033978685.3). NCBI lineage: Eukaryota > Metazoa > Chordata > Actinopteri > Syngnathiformes > Syngnathidae > Nerophis > Nerophis lumbriciformis. Next base: position 3,897,875 of record NC_084582.2, on the reverse strand, counting down.
AAGAAGATACTAAAAGTTAGCATTCTAAAACTGTGTCATAAAATAATTGGAAAATAAACCCAATTAATTCTGTGAATCAACCTCTTTGGTACCATAATTAATAAAAAAATGTGGTCAAGCATGAAAAGATAGGAGGTATTACTAAACCTCATCACATTATTCAGGAAACTTCCTTTAGACAATTCAATATGTATACAATACCCACGAGTCATTTTTGAAATTGTATCGCTTTTAAAACACCCTTTAAAAATTCATACCCTGTGAAAGTATGCCTTTTAATAATCATGAACTGGAAGATATATGTTTTTAATCAGGATAATAGGTAAAAGATTGTATGGAATAATAAATGAACATCATACTAGGAATGCAAATGATGCACGTGTTCGGAAAATGATGGCCGACTTGAACTTTTTAGAAAAAGGCATCGTGGAATGATATTTGTAAAAAGGCCAATGAGACTTTTCGATGCATTAAAAATAGGGATGTCCGATATTATCGGCCGATAAATGCATTAAAATGTAATATCGGAAATTATCGGTATCGTTTTTTTATTTTTATTTATTTTTATTTATTTTTTAAATTAAAGGGGAACATTATCACAATTTCAGAAGGGTTAAAACCATTAAAAATCAGTTCCCAGTGGTTTATTATATTTTTCGAAGTTTCTTTTTAAATTTTACCCATCACGCAATATCCCTAAAAAAAGCTTCAAAGTGCCTGATTTTAACCATCGTTATAAACACCCGTCCATTTTCCTGTGACGTCACATAGTGATGCCAACACAAACAAACATGGCGCATAGAACAGCAAGCTATAGCGACATTAGCTCGGATTCAGACTCGGATTTCAGCGGCTTAAGCGATTCAACAGATTACGCATGTATTGAAACGGATGGTTGTAGTGTGGAGGCAGGTAGCGAAAACGAAATTGAAGAAGAAACTGAAACTATTGAGCCATATCAGTTTGAACCGTATGCAAGCGAAACCGACGAAAACGACACGGGAGAAAGCGAGGACGAATTCGGCGATCGCCTTCTAACCAACGATTGGTATGTGTTTGTTTGGCATTAAAGGAAACTAAAAACTATGAACTAGGTTTACAGCATATGAAATACATTTAGCAACTACATGCACTTTGAGAGCGCAGACAGCCCAATTTTCATCAATTAATATATTCTGTAGACATACCCTCATCCACGCTCTTTTCCTGAAAGCTGATCTGTCCAGTTTTGGAGTTGATGTCACCAAGACAACCAGGGGGTTTAGCTCGCTCGTCTGCGGGAACAAACTGCCGCCATTGCTTGCCGTGCTACCGAGGTCCTTTGTCCCTGAATTGCTCACACACTCCGGCAGATTCAATGGGGGTCTGGCGGCAGATTTCTTTGACTTTATCGTTGGAAATGCATCTGCTTTGAGTGTCGCAGGATATCCACACATTCTTGCCATCTCTGTCGTAGCATAGCTTTCGTCGGTAAAGTGTGCGGAACAAACGTCCAATTTCTTGCCACTTTGGCATCTTTGGGCCACTGGTGCAACTTGAATCCGTCCCTGTTCGTGTTGTTACACCCTCCGACAACACACCGACGAGGCGTGATGTCTCCAAGGTACGGAAAACAGTCGAAAAAACGGAAAATAACAGAGCTGATTTGACTCGGTGTTTGAGAAAATGGCGGATTGCTTCCAGATGTGACGTCACACGTCATCGCTCCAAGAGCGAATAATAGAAAGGCGTTTAATTTGCCAAAATTCACCCATTTAGAGTTCGGAAATCGGTTAAAAAAATATATGGTCTTTTTTTCTGCAACATCAAGGTATATATTGACGCTTACATAGGTCTGGTGATAATGTTCCCCTTTAAATCAACATAAAAAACACAAGATACTCTTACAATTAGTGCACCAACCCTAAAAAAAACCTCCCTCCCCCATTTACACTCATTCACACAAAAGGGTTTTTTCATTCTGTTATTAATATTGTGGTTCCTACATTATATATCAATATATATCAATACAGTCTGCAAGGGATACAGTCCGTAAGCACACATGATTGTGCGTGCTGCTGGTCCACTAATAGTACTAACCTTTAACAGTTCATTCTACTCATTTTCATTAATTACTAGTTTCTATGTAACTGTTTTTATATTGTTTTACTTTCTTTTTTATTCAAGAAAATGTTTTTAATTTATTTATCTTATTTTATTCATTTTTTTTTAAAAGTACCTTCTCTTCACCATACCTGGTTGTCCAAATTAGGCATAATAATGTGTTAATTCCACAACTGCATATATCTGTTGATATCGGTATCGGTAATTAAAGACTTGGACAATATCGGAATATCGGATATCGGCAAAAAGCCATTATCGGACATCCCTAATTGAAAATAAACTGAGTCAATTCAAGATTTTGAATGGATTGCATGTTACACCAGCTCAGTTGTTTCAAATAGGTACAGTAGATAGCAAGTTATGCAGAAAGTGTACGGCAGCTGAAAGAACTCTAATTCATTTATTGTGGGAATGTCAGAGGATAAAAGAGTTGTGGTCCAAAAGAACAAAAGAAGCAATGACATCCTTAGATATAAACATCCCAATGACAATGCAAACGTTTATTCTTGGAGATCTGCATCAATTTAGGAATAAAAATGCATTTCTGTCAATACGTATGGATAAAATGTTGATAGTCCAACTCATACTGACTGCTACACAAACTATGGAGATGATATCAGTAGGAAAAAAACTGCATTTAGATGAGCTAATAATGAGTCGTATCTTGGAGTATGGGATCCATTATATTAATTTGTTTCAACTATTAAATTTAACCTAAAATATGACTGTTTTTATCCTTGTGGTAAATAATGGATACAGTGTGTTGTCAATTTTATTAATGTATTAATGGACATGATGAGCGATAATAACTGATGTTTCCTTGTTGTTGTTTAATGTTTGAATCACTTTTATTGATGCTGGTATTCTTATTATTATTATTGATAGTGGTGTTGATATTTTACATTTTTGGGTGACATTTTTGTTTTTTTGTGTTGTCTCTATTGCTCTGTAAATTGCCATTCCGAGTGTTGCAAGGCTGGGATTATGATTGTCCTCTACAGCAGTGTTTTTCAACCACTGTGCCGTGAGATACAGTCTGGGGTGCCGTGGAATATTATGTAATTTCACCTATTTGGGTTAAAAATATTTTTTTGCAAACCAGTAATGATAGTCTGCAAATGATGTGTTGTTGTTGAGTGTCGGTGCTGGCTAGAGCTCGGCAGAGTAACCGTGTAATACTCTTCCATATCAGTAGGTGGCAGCCGGTAGCTAATTGCTTTGTAGATGTCGGAAACAGCGGGAGGCAGTGTGAAGGTAAAATTGTGTCTAATGCTTAAACCAAAAATAAACAAAAGGTGAGTGCCCCTAAGAAAAGGCATTGAAGCTTAGGGAAGGCTATGCAGAACGAAACTAAAACTGAACTGGCTACAAAGTAAACAAAAACAGAATGCTGGACGACAGCAAAGACTTACTGTGGAGCAAAGACGGCGTCCACAATATACATCCGAACATGACATGACAATCAACAATGTCCCCACAAAGAAGGCTAAAAACAACTGAAATATTCTTGATTGCTAAAACAAAGTAGATGCGGGAAATATCGCTCAAAGAAAGACATGAAACTGCTACAGGAAAATACCAAAAAAAAAGAGAAAAAGCCACCAAAATAGGAGCGCAAGACAAGAACTAAAACACTACACACAGGAAAACAGCAAAAAAGTCCAAATAAGTCACGGCGTGATGTGCCAGGTGGTGACAGTACACCTACTTTGAGACAAGAGCTATATTGATGCATGCTTGGTTATGGTTTAAAGTCATATCCAACCATTGCGACAACGACTTTTTACTGTCAACTGAGTTTAGTTTTTTAATGATTTCTGCTGGTGGTGTGCCTCTGCATTTTTTCAACGCAAAAAAATGTGCCTTGGCTCAAAAAGGTTGAAAAACACTGCTCTACTGTATGATTTTGTAGGACTGATTGATATTCTGTGTGATTTTTGCGAATAGAAAAGAATATGAGCCTTCGCCATCCCTGCTCCCACCCTCTAGAACACTCTTCCCAGACCCATCCGTGACCGCCCAGACCTTCCCACCTTCAAAAGCCTTATCAAAACACACCTATTCAGATCTGCTTTTAACCAGTGATTAGTGATTAGTGTTCTGTGTCTTGTAATGTCCTGTATTATTATGTATTTTACAATGTACTGCTTTTATATTTCCTGTATTTTATATTATTACTTTAAACTGTTTCATATTTTAATTTTTTTTAATCCTGTAAAGCGTCTTTGAGTGCTTTGAAAAGCGCTATACTAAATAAAATTTATTATTATTATTATTATTAATATTTATACACTGAAAAAAGAAGAAGATACTGTACTAAAAGCACATTTCCACATTGCAATATTTCGAAATAAACCAAATAAATGATGCAAAATTACCTTGAAGCAGCTCGGGTGGCAGTTAATATTAAGGTGCTCGATGGTGATCTTGGCATCGTTGGTGACCAGCTGACCACAGTATGTGCAGGGGGTAGAGGGCGAGCTGCAGGGTGGACACACACACGCGCACACACACACACACACGCGCACACACACACACACACACACACACAGAGAAGATAGTTATGAGTCAAAAACAGCAATAACCTTGACCACTTCCTGTCAGACAAGTACAAGATGCAAGAATGTTTATTGATTAAGGCTTAAAAATTTGCCGTGTTAGTGAGTGAAATATACAAATGTCATATTTTTAAACATAATTGTGTGTGTGCATATTGTTTGTTGTATTAATTTTTTTACATATTTTATTGTATTTAATATTTTCCCCAAAAAATGTTGGCTTTCCAAAACACATTCATGCCATGTTTTTAAACATGCATACATATCATAAGTATTTTTTTTTCAATTATTGAATGGTATTTAAATGTTTTTTTTAATATACTGTAGCCTTCTACATATGTTTGTCATCTTTCATTTTGTTTCTGTTGTATTTGGGGGTTTTTTTGTTTCTTTTTTATGCATTTTAGATTTTCCCCAAAATTTGTAGCCTTCCAAAACACATGCATGCCCTGTTTTAAACATGCATACATATTTTTTTCTAGTCTTTAAAAAAAAAATCAAATACACTGTAGCGTTCTACCTATGCATGTCACCTTTTTAAATATAAATACATGCATGCATATTTTTTCCCCAACTTATTTTATTGGTATTTTATTATTTTGCATATACACTTTTGCCTTCCAAAACACATGCATGTCATCTTTTCAAACATAAATATATGCATGCATATTTCATCTAATGTTTTAATAGTTTATCATATTGAATAGTATCTTATTATTTTTCAAACATAAATATATATATATGTGCAAATTGTGTACAATGGTTTATTAGTTTTTAACATATTTAATAGTTTATTTTTCAAAAATACTTTAGCCTTTCAAATGACATGCATGTCATCTTTTTTATACATAAACATACCCAATTAAATGTGCTAATCATATTAGAACACATGCATTATATAAACTGTAGAATTATGATAACTGCATGGATAAAACAAATAATGATAAAGTCTTACTTGAAATAGTATGGTGCTAAACATTAACACAATCAAACAACCTTGCCTGCGACACAATTCAGAAACAGACTTGCAAAAGACATGAAATTTATGAAATTCATTCAGCCATTAAAATAATTTTGGGGTAAAATTGCATTTTTTTAAATAATCATTCATTCACACAAAATGGTCTCCCAATGGTTAATAGTTCCCATTTGTCTTTGTAACTCATGTTACAAAAAAATGGATTATTAGGTAAATTGTGAACATTAATTAAGGAATAATATCTTAAAAAGGTGTTGGTGTGACACCGCAGGCAAATACTATAACAAGATAAAACATTGGTAATTACCTGGAGTAAGAGGACGACCAGTTGTATATATATGGTGTTGGAGTTGTCCAACTTTTTGTGTGTCTGTAAACGCATCACTGGCTAAGTGCCATATGTGCATGTGTTGGTGCAAGTGAGAAAGAGCGAGCGGCTGCTGTTGATATAACAAAGTTGCTTTTGGTCTGGTTTGTACTGCAGAAAATGACCACTTTTGCTAGATATCATTTTTTTTACTAATGTTTTGGTGATGTGTTTATGGCCGACAATAAAGAGTTTTGCTCAGTAAAGTGATGGATGGAATTCATGTCCTCAAAGCGACAGACGTTACAATATTTGAACAATGATGACGAAAACTGTTTTCTCTGTCGTGTCCGTGTCATGTCGAAAATTGTTAGGCGCTTATTTTTTTATTTGATTTTGTGCGTGCGCAGAGGACGCTTGAGCAGTGCGCAATTGCACAGGCGCGCACCTTAGAGGGAACATTGCTCAGGAGCGACTTATGTGTGAAATTATTAACACATTAGCGTAAAATATCAAATATTATTATTTATCTCATTCACGTAAGAGACTAGACGTATAAGATTTCATGGGATTTAGCGATTAGGAGTGACAGATTGTTTGGTAAACGTATAGCATGTTCTATATGTTATAGTTATTTGAATGACTCTTACCATAATATGTTACGTTAACATACCAGGCACGTTCTCAGTTGGTTATTTATGCCTCATATAACGTACACTTATTCAGCCTGTTGTTCACTATTCTTTATTTATTTTAAATTGCCTTTCAAATGTCTATTCTTGGTGTTGGCTTTTATCAAATAAATTTCTCCCAAAAAAATGTGACTTATATATGTTTTTTCCCTTCTTTATTATGCATTTTCGGCCCGTGCGACTTATACTCCGGAGCGACTTATACTCCGAAAAATACGGTAGTCATTAAAATAATTTTGGGGTAAAATTGCATTTTAAAAATTGTCATTCATTCACACAAAATTGTCTCCCAATGGTTAATAGTTCCCATTTGTCTTTGTAACTCATGTTACAAAAAAATGGATTGTTAGGTAAATTGTGAACATTAATTAAGGAATAATATCTTAAAAAGGTGTTGGTGTGACACCGCAGGCAAATACTAAAACAAGATAAAACATTGGTAATTACCTGGAGTAAGAGGACGACCAGCTGTATATGTGTGGTGTTGGAGTTGTCCGACTTTTTGTGTGGCTGTAAACGCATCACTGGCTAAGTGCCATATGTGCATGTGTTGGCGCAAGTGAGAAAGAGCGAGCGGCTGCTGTTGATATAACAAAGTTGCTTTTGGTCTGGTTTGTACTGCAGAAAATGACCACTTTTGCTAGATATCATTTTTTTTACTAATGTTTTGGTGATGTGTTTATGGCCGAGAATAAAGAGTTTTGCTCAGTAAAGTGATGGATGGAATTCATGTCCTCAAAGCGTCTCGACAGACGTTACATTATTTGAACAATGATGACGAAAACTGTTTTCTCTGTCGTGTCCGTGTGTCGAAAATTGTTATGCGCTTATTTTTTTATTTGATTTTGTGCGTGCGCGGAGGACGCTTGAGCAGTGCGCAATTGCACAGGCGCGCACCTTAGAGGGAACGTTGCTCAGGAGCGACTTATGTGTGAAATTATTAACACAGTACCGTAAAATATAAAATAAAAATATTTATCTCATTCACGTAAGAGACTAGACGTATAAGATTTCATGGGATTTAGCGATTAGGAGTGACAGATTGTTTGGTAAACGTATAGCATGTTCTATATGTTATAGTTATTTGAATGACTCTTACCATAATATGTTACGTTAACATACCAGTTGGTTATTTATGCCTCATATAACGTACACTTATTCAGCCTGTTGTTCACTATTCTTTATTTATTTTAAATTGCCTTTCAAATGTCTATTCTTGGTGTTGGCTTTTATCAAATAAATTTCTCCCCAAAAAATGCGACTTATATATGTTTTTTTCCTTCTTTATTATGCATTTTCGGCCCGTGCGACTTATACTCCTGAGCGACTTATACTCCGAAAAATGCGGTAGTCATTAAAATAATTTTGGGGTAAAATTGCATTTTAAAAATTGTCATTTCATTCACACAAAATTGTCTCCCAATGGTTAATAGTTCCCACTTGTCTTTGTAACTCATGTTACAAAAAAATGGATTGTTAGGTAAATTGTGAACATTAATTAAGGAATAATATCTTAAAAAGGTGTTGGTGTGACACCGGAGGCAAATACTAAAACAAGATAAAACATTGGTAATTACCTGGAGTAAGAGGACGACCAGCTGTATATATATGGGGTTGGAGTTGTCCGACTTTTTGTGTGGCTGTAAACGCATCACTGGCTAAGTGCCATATGTGCATGTGTTGGCGCAAGTGAGAAAGAGCGAGCGGCTGCTGTTGATATAACAAAGTTGCTTTTGGTCTGGTTTGTACTGCAGAAAATGACCACTTTTGCTAGATATCTTTTTTTTTTTTACTAATGTTTTGGTGATGTGTATATGGCCGACAATAAAGAGTTTTGCTCAGTAAAGTGATGGATGGAATTCATGTCCTCAAAGCGTCTCGACAGACGTTTCAATATTTGAACAATGATGACCAAAACTGTTTTCTCTGTCGTGTCCGTGTCTCGAAAATTGTTATGCGCTAATTTTTTTATTTGATTTTGTGTGTGCGCAGAGGACGCTTGAGCAGTGCGCAATTGCACAGGCGCGCACCTGAGAGGGAACATTGCTCAGGAGCGACTTATGTGTGAAATTATTAACACATTACCGTAAAATATCAAATAATATTATTTAGCTCATTCACGTAAGAGACTAGACGTATAAGATTTCATGGGATTTAGCGATTAGGAGTGACAGATTGTTTGGTAAACGTATAGCATGTTCTATATGTTATAGTTATTTGAAGGACTCTTACCATAATATGTTACGTTAACATACCAGTTGGTTATTTATGCCTCATATAACGTACACTTATTCAGCCTGTTGTTCACTATTCTTTATTTATTTTAAATTGCCTTTCAAATGTCTATTCTTGGTGTTGGCTTTTATCAAATAAATTTCTCCCCAAAAAATGCGACTTATATATGTTTTTTTCTTTCTTTATTATGCATTTTCGGCCGGTGCGACTTTATACTCCGGAGCGACTTATACTCCGAAAAATGCGGTAGTCATTAAAATAATTTTGGGGTAAAATTGCATTTTAAAAATTGTCATTTCATTCACACAAAATTGTCTCCCAATGGTTAATAGTTCCCATTTGTCTTTGTAACTCATGTTACAAAAAAATGGATTGTTAGGTAAATTGTGAACATTAATTAAGGAATAATATCTTAAAAAGGTGTTGGTGTGACACCGCAGGCAAATACTAAAACAAGATAAAACATTGGTAATTACCTGGAGTAAGAGGACGACCAGCTGTATATGTGTGGTGTTGGAGTTGTCCGACTTTTTGTGTGGCTGTAAACGCATCACTGGCTAAGTGCCATATGTGCATGTGTTGGCGCAAGTGAGAAAGAGCGAGCGGCTGCTGTTGATATAACAAAGTTGCTTTTGGTCTGGTTTGTACTGCAGAAAATGACCACTTTTGCTAGATATCATTTTTTTTACTAATGTTTTGGTGATGTGTTTATGGCCGAGAATAAAGAGTTTTGCTCAGTAAAGTGATTTATGGAATTCATGTCCTCAAAGCGTCTCGACAGACGTTACATTATTTGAACAATGATGACGAAAACTGTTTTCTCTGTCGTGTCCGTGTGTCGAAAATTGTTATGCGCTTATTTTTTTATTTGATTTTGTGCGTGCGCGGAGGACGCTTGAGCAGTGCGCAATTGCACAGGCGCGCACCTTAGAGGGAACGTTGCTCAGGAGCGACTTATGTGTGAAATTATTAACACAGTACCGTAAAATATAAAATAAAAATATTTATCTCATTCACGTAAGAGACTAGACGTATAAGATTTCATGGGATTTAGCGATTAGGAGTGACAGATTGTTTGGTAAACGTATAGCATGTTCTATATGTTATAGTTATTTGAACGACTCTTACCATAATATGTTACGTTAACATACCAGTTGGTTATTTATGCCTCATATAACGTACACTTATTCAGCCTGTTGTTCACTATTCTTTATTTATTAGGGACCGAGTCCCTTTGGGACAGAGGACCCTATTGTATTTCTAGCGTGTTATTATTATACCGCCGCCTCTTTGAGCTGTAATTTGAACCCCTTAACATGCTTCAAAACTCACCAAATTGGACACACACATCAGGACTGGCAAAAATTGCGATCTAATCAAAAAACCAAACCCCACAACTTAAAATTGCGCTCTAGCGCTCCCTAGGAAGAAAACACAGACAAAACTGCCTGTAACTCCCAGTAGAAATGTTATAGAGACTTGAAACAAAAACCTCTATGTAGGTCTCACTTAGACCTATATTTCATTTGAATGACTCTTACCATAATATGTTACGTTGACATACCAGGCACGTTCTCAGTTGGTTATTTATGCCTCATATAACGTACACTTATTCAGCCTGTTGTTCACTATTCTTTATTTATTTTAAATTGCCTTTCAAATGTCTATTCTTGGTGTTGGGGTTTTATCAAATAAATTTCTCCCAAAAAAATGTGACTTATATATGTTTTTTTCCTTCTTTATTATGCATTTTCGGCCGGTGCGACTTTATACTCCGGAGCGACTTATACTCCGAAAAATGCGGTAGTCATTAAAATAATTTTGGGGTAAAATTGCATTTTAAAAATTGTCATTTCATTCACACAAAATTGTCTCCCAATGGTTAATAGTTCCCATTTGTCTTTGTAACTCATGTTACAAAAAAATGGATTGTTAGGTAAATTGTGAACATTAATTAAGGAATAATATCTTAAAAAGGTGTTGGTGTGACACCGCAGGCAAATACTAAAACAAGATAAAACATTGGTAATTACCTGGAGTAAGAGGACGACCAGCTGTATATATATGGGGTTGGAGTTGTCCGACTTTTTGTGTGGCTGTAAACGCATCACTGGCTAAGTGCCATATGTGCATGTGTTGGCGCAAGTGAGAAAGAGCGAGCGGCTGCTGTTGATATAACAAAGTTGCTTTTGGTCTGGTTTGTACTGCAGAAAATGACCACTTTTGCTAGATATCATTTTTTTTACTAATGTTTTGGTGATGTGTTTATGGCCGACAATAAAGAGTTTTGCTCAGTAAAGTGATGGATGGAATTCATGTCCTCAAAGCGTCTCGACAGACGTTTCAATATTTGAACAATGATGACCAAAACTGTTTTCTCTGTCGTGTCCGTGTCTCGCAAATTGTTATGCGCTAATTTTTTTATTTGATTTTGTGTGTGCGCAGAGGACGCTTGAGCAGTGCGCAATTGCACAGGCGCGCACCTGAAAGGGAACATTGCTCAGGAGCGACTTATGTGTGAAATTATTAACACATTACCGTAAAATATCAAATAATATTATTTAGCTCATTCACGTAATAGACTAGGCGTATAAGATTTCATGGGATTTAGCTATTAGGAGTGACAGATTGTTTGGTAAACGTATAGCATGTTCTATATGTTATAGTTATTTGAATGACTCTTACCATAATTTGTTACGTTAACATACCAGGCACGTTCTCAGTTGGTTATTTATGCCTCATATAACGTACACTTATTCAGCCTGTTGTTCACTATTCTTTATTTATTTTAAATTGCCTTTCAAATGTCTATTCTTGGTGTTGGCTTTTATCAAATAAATTTCTCCCCAAAAAATGCGACTTATATATGTTTTTTTCCTTCTTTATTATGCATTTTCGGCCCGTGCGACTTTATACTCCTGAGCGACTTATACTCCGAAAAATGCGGTAGACATTAAAATAATTTTGGGGTAAAATTGCATTTTAAAAATTGTCATTTCATTCACACAAAATTGTCTCCCAATGGTTAATAGTTCCCATTTGTCTTTGTAACTCATGTTACAAAAAAATGGATTGTTAGGTAAATTGTGAACATTAATTAAGGAATAATATTTTAAAAAGGTGTTGGTGTGACACCGCAGGCAAATACTAAAACAAGATAAAACATTGGTAATTACCTGGAGTAAGAGGACGACCAGCTGTAAAAGACAGAAGATAATGTACACACCATTAATCAGCAGCATTTCTTATCAATATCATAAATAAGACATAGTGTTGGCTATACCTATTGTTTGAGTCTGAGGCGTTATGGGAGGACAGCTCTGTGGTATTGATGTACTCCTTCAGGTACACAAAGGGCCTAAAGCACAACAACACAAGATGACTTTAGACAACAGGAACATCAGTTATCACTTTGATGGAAGTGCTGCTCACTTCTTGCTTTCAGGATCTGGTGAGGGGGTGCGTGCGACTTCTTGTAGCCTGGTCCTGGTGTCAGACAAAACACTGCATTGTTAGTCTCATCGCTCAATCACGGCTGACACCGATGATGCACACACACACACACACACACACACACACACACACACACACACTGCATCTGCTCAGTACAGCTCAGGAAGATAATCATTTTCTGTCATCACTTGTTAATGTCGCGCGGTTTGATGGCGACGCCGTTTGACAAAAGGGACACCTCTAACGTGCATCGTTAATCTGGCATCTGGAGACTCATCACAGTGTGCGATGGTGGCGGAAGGAGAAAATTGCACGACAATGGAAAGGCAGATGATGTCACTCACACTGAATGAGATGTCACTGGTGAGCCACTCCGAGAAAGTGCCTTCAAGGTCGTCTATTATGCAAAATTGACTTTCTAATGTTTTTGTAACAGTAATGAGTCCCGAGAGCTTGTTTGTGGTAAAACGTGAGAAAAATCTATCAGCTCCCTCACTTGTTTGGCTCCGTTTTCGAGAGGAGAGGCGCTCAAATGGTCGATTTTGATGAAAAAAATATATAAAGTGGTTTCCTCTATGACAGGGGTGTCAAACTCAAATACAGAGTGGGCCAAAATTTAAAACTGAACAAAGCAGCAGGCCAAGGATGAATAAATTAACCTTTTAATAGGGACTAGAGATGCGCGGATAGGCAATTATTTCATCCGCAACCGCATCAGAAAGTCGTCAACCATCCGCCATCCACCCGATGTAACATTTGATCAGAACCGCACCCGCCCGCACCCGCCCGTTGTTATATATCTAATATAGACGATGCAAGGCATTAGTGAGGTTATAAAGCTTTTGCCTGTTAAAGAAAGGAGACTGATCCAATGCAGCACAGACATTTGCGTGCCACGCTGTCACGACCCAGACGCACACCAGTGCGCAATCATATGGGAGCCGCGCTGAGCGCACCTCCAAGCGCATCTCGCTGCCGGCGACGGCCGGGTATGGGCCCGACGCTCCAGCGCCATCCATTTTCAGGGCTAGTTGATTCGGCAGGTGGGTTGTTACACACTCCTTAGCGGGTTCCGACTTCCATGGCCACCGTCCTGCTGTCTATATCAACCAGGGTGAGCCCCACCCCTTTCGTGAGCGCACTGCGCGCGGAGTGACCCCTGTTACGCGCCTCCGGCAACAGGGGTGGCGGGCAGGTAAACTGCGCGGGCGGAGCGCGCGGAGTGACCCCTGTTAAAATCTTATTTTTTTTTAATTACATCCGCCCGATCCGCGGACGTGCCCGCAAACCGCGCATCTCTAATAGGGACCCAAACAAGTTTTGCATTGAATATTGAACAAGCAAGGCTTATATAACTTTATAGTGACACGCAAACTCGAGTTTCAAATAATAATAATAATAATTAATAAATATCAATTGCATATCAAATACAATTTAAAAAAAAAATTGAATGCCTCTTTTATATTTGCAGCCTTCTGAGGTGAATATCAACATTAACTTTTTCCACAGGCTAATAAATTTGAAAATAAAATAACAATGAATAAACCAACCATTCAGGACTTTAAACTGCTCATTTTGCAACACACTGATCTAATCTGATGTGCCCAAGCCAGATACCTGCCATCTTTTCTTGGATGCTAGTTCATTAATGTCGGGGCTCAGGCTTTGAGCTGAGGCAACCTTCATTATCGAACAAAGGTGTTCATCAGTCATTATATCTTGTAGTCAACCCGGACCACAGTCTTGGGGGCGTGCCTTAAAAGCATTGCCTTTAACGTCCGCTTTTCATCCATTCTGACAACGTGCCGGCCAAGATTCAAGACATGTGCGGCTTCTAAAAGCCCACACACGTGAATGCACACTTAATCAACAGCGATACAGGTTACACTGAGGGTACCCGTATAAACAACTTTAACTCTGTTAGAAATATACGCCACACTGTGAATCCTCACCAAACAAGAATGACAAACACATTTTGGGAGAACATCCGCACCGCAACACAACATAAACACAACAGAACAAATACCCAGAACCCTTTGTATTACTAACTCTTCCGGGACGCTACAATATACACCCCCGCTACCACCAAACCCCCCCCCCCCCCCCCCCGCCCCCACACACACACACCTTGTAGCGTCCCGGAAGAGTTAGTGCTGCAAAGGATTCTGGGTATTTGTTCTGTTGTGTTTATGTTGTGTTACGGTGCGGATGTTCTCCCGAAATGTGTTAGTCATTCTTGTTTGGTGTGGGTTCACAGTGTGGCGCATATTGTGGGTGAGTTTTTCCTTGTCCTTATGTGGGCTCTGTACCGAGGATGTCGTTGTGGCTTGTGCAGCCCTTTGAGACACTTGTGATTTAGGGCTACATAAATAAACATTGATTGATTGACACAATACGAAGGTAGAAAATGGATGGATGGATTGATGATTGATTGATTGATAGATATTTCTAACAATGTTAAAGTTGTTTATACGGGTACCCTCAGTGTAACTTGTATCGCTGTCGATCATATGCATTGCATTCACGTGTGTGTGCGTGCAAGAAGCCGCACATATTATGTGACTGGACCAGCACTAGTTGGACTGGATGAAAAGCAGACGTGAAGATATTTGGGAGGGGCTCTGAAGTTTGGGAGTCACCCGCGAGGGTTGGCAAGTATGAGAAGTAGCGGTGAATGCGGTGTTACCGCGGCACCGCCGCTGTATATAATCAGCGGGCCAACTCTAGTGTTAATTTGATATCGCCTCAAGAGCCAAGTGAAATTACACGGTGGGCCAAATATGGCCCGCGGGCCAGAGTTTGACACCCATGCTCTATGACATGATGGTATTTTTCTTTTTTTCATAAAAAAATACAACCATGCGTGCTTACGGACTGTATCCCTGCAGACTGCATTGATCTATATTGATATATAATATGGAAACCAGAATATTAATAACAGAAGGAAACAACCCTTTTGTGTGAATGAGTGTAAATAGGGGAGAGAGGTTTTTTGGGTTGGTGCACTAATTGTAAGTGTATCTTGTGTTTTTTATGTTGATTTAATAAAAAAATAAAAACTATTTTTTTTATTATTACCGTATTATTATTTTATTTATTTTTTCTTGTGCGGCCCGGTACCAATCAATCCACGGACCGGTACCGAGCCGCGGTCCGGTGGTTGGGGACCACTGCTGTACAGCATTGATTATACATACATGTCCTTTAAAATTCAATTCGAAACAACATTGCAAAATAGTTGTATTAGTAAATAGAGACAACGTTGATCTCTAACATTGAATCAACGTCACAACCTGACATTGACTAAAGGTAGAGATGTCCGATAATGGCTTTTTTGCCGATATTGTCCAACTCTTAATTACCGATTCTGATATCAACCGATACCGATATATAGTCGTGGAATTAACACATTATTATGCCTAATTTTGTTGTGATGCATTAAACAATGTAACAAGGTTTTCCAAAATAAATCAACTCAAGTTATGGAAAAAAATGCCATCATGGCACTGCCATATTTATTATTGAAGTCACAAAGTGCATTATTTTTTTTTAACATACCTCAAAACAGCAGCTTGGAATTTGGGACATGCTCTCCCTGAGAGAGCATGAGGAGGTTGAGGTGGGCGGGGTTGAGGGGGGCGTGGTTCAGGGGTAGGGGGTAGCGGGGGGGTGTATATTGTAGCGTCCCGGAAGAGTTAGTGCTGCAAGGGGTTCTGGGTATTTGTTCTGTTGTGTTTATGTTGTGTTACGGTGCGGCTGTTCTCCCGAAATGTGTTTGTCATTCTTGTTTGGTGTGGGTTCGCAGTGTGGCGCATATTTGTAACAGTGTTAAAGTTGTTTATACGGCCACCGATAATTTTGAAATCCATCCATCCATCCATCTTCTTCCGCTTATCCGAGGTCGGGTCGCGGGGGCAGCAGCCTAAGCAGGGAAGCCCAGACTTCCCTCTCCCCAGCCACTTCGTCCAGCTCCTCCCGGGGGATCCCGAGGCGTTCCCAGGCCAGCCGGGAGACATAGTCTTCCCAACGTGTCCTGGGTCTTCCTCGTGGCCTCCTACCGGTCGGACATGCCCTAAACACCTCCTTAGGGAGGCGCTCGGGTGGCATCCTGACCAGATGCCCGAACCACCTCATCTGGCTCCTCTCGATGTGGAGGAGCAGCGGCTTTACTTTGAGCTCCCCCCGGATGACAGAGCTTCTCACCCTATCTCTAAGGGAGAGCCCCGCCACCCGGCGGAGGAAACTCATTTCGGCCGCTTGTACCCGTGATCTTGTCCTTTCGGTCATAACCCAAAGCTCATGACCATAGGTGAGGATGGGAACGTAGATCGACCGGTAAATTGAGAGCTTTGCCTTCCGGCTCAGCTCCTTCTTCACCACAACGGATCGATACAGCGTCCGCATTACTGAAGACGCCGCACCGATCCGCCTGTCGATCTCACGATCCACTCTTCCCTCACTCGTGAACAAGACTCCAAGGTACTTGAACTCCTCCACTTGGGGCAAGATCTCCTCCCCAACCCGGGGAGGAGATCTTTTGAAATCGATACCGATAATTTCCGATATTACATTTTAAAGCATTTATTGGCCGATATTAAATGTAGAGTATATGTAGAATATATTTATATTATTTATATATTATATACATCATATATTATATATATTACATTATTTATTATTATTATTGTCTATTGTGAGCTGAATTTCCCCCGGGGATCAATAAAGTACTTTCTATTCTAATTTATTCTGTTCTATTATCGGCAGTCCGATATTATCGGACATCTCTAATTCCTACTTTGCGGAAATACATTTGTCGCATTCATGTCTGGAACCAATTAATAGCGACTGGATATGGGAGCTTTAACCACGTGGAAAAAGAGTTTCAGTTTTTGTAATAATCATCAGAGATTGTTGTGAGATCAGTGACCTCCAGTACCATAATTGACCTTCATCTGCATTTAAAACTATTAGTCCTTCAGCATTTTAGCGTTATGAAGCGAACATGATCGTCATAGAGAAAAAAGTCCTCACTACAGAGCTTAGACAGAACTGTGTCTTGATGACCAGCAGAGCAAACAGAAGAGTGTTTTGTGTGTTACGGTGACTTTCACAAGATCAACAACTCACCGATTCATCCCGTACTCCTCCTGTCTTCCGTAGGAGTCCCTGGAGTATGAAAGAAGCCAGATTAGACTTTCACTGTCGGTTGCTGCCGTCAATAAGCTGGACGCGTTCCAATAAACTGATTTTTTCTTTTTCTTGGCTCGGCCCTGCTAAGTCTCCTCCAGAGAGGCTGGGGATTTATTGACCAAGTCGGTCACTTTCACAATTCTGCTACTTCATAATCAACTGTGAGTTTGTTGTCCTGCCTACAGGGTTGCAAACAGGAGGAAAATGTCTGGGAAATTTGCAGAAAATAGATTAAAAGTTTTAATGGAAAAGTTTAGTTGGGGAAATTTGGTATGATAGTTAATTTAGGGTTTGGTCATTGTCATCACAAGACATGTATTACAAGCGAAACTCAAAACATTTCCTGCAAAAGTCCATTCATGTCAGCAATTCAACTTCAAATGTGAAACTGGTATGTGATATTAACTCATTACATGCAACGTGAGATATGTTAACCATTTATTTCTCATAATTTTGAAGATCATAGCTTACAGTTTTTGAAAACATCAGATATTCAATTCAAGGTTTTCATGAGCTGTAAGCCATGATCATCAAAATTATATACCGTATTTTTCGGACTATAAGTCGCAGTTTTTTTCATAGTTTGGCCGGGGGTGCGACTTATACTCAGGAGCGACTTATGTGTGTAATTATTAACACATTAGCGTAAAATATCAAATACTATTTATCTCATTCACGTAAGAGACTAGACGTATAAGATTTCATGGGATTTAGCGATTAGGAGTGACAGATTGTTTGGTAAACGTATAGCATGTTCTATATGTTATAGTTATTTGAATGACTCTTACCATAATATGTTACGTTAACATACCAGTTGGTTATTTATGCCTCATATAACGTACACTTATTCAGCCTGTTGTTCACTATTCTTTATTTATTTGCCTTTCAAATGTCTATTCTTTGTGTTGGCTTTTATCAAATATATTTCCCCCAAAAATGCGACTTATATGTTTTTTTCCCTTCTTTATTATGCATTTTCGGCCGGTGCGACTTATACTCCGGAGCGACTTATAGTCCGAAAAATACGGTATTTACTTTATTTGCATGCTTAGAATAATTATAAAGGTACACTTTATTTGTAATTATTACATTTGTCTAAATAATTTGATGACGTAACTGTTTAATTGCATATATGGCGGAGGGATCTGTGTGGTAATATGGTTTGGACACAAGGTATTATGGGTAATGGCAGTCAGGTATGGGAGAATCGAGCCACACAGTTTTTTGACCTTACTCTTACTTTTTCCAACTCTTTTTTACTGTAACAAACTCGCTTTATTTTGCCATTCATTTGTTCCCACATTGTTATTGTTTTACGTTTTTGAATGATTAAGTTCACAAGTAAACTACCATATTTTTCGGACTATAAGTCGCAGTTTTTTTCATAGTTTGGCCGGGGGTGCGACTTATACTCAGGAGCGACTTATGTGTGTAATTATTAACACATTACCGTAAAATATCAAATACTATTTAGCTCATTCACGTAAGAGACTAGACGTATAAGATTTCATGGGATTTAGCGATTAAGAGTGACAGATTGTTTGGTAAACGTATAGCATGTTCTATATGTTATAGTTATTTGAATGACCCTTACCATAATATGTTACGTTAACATACCAGTTGGTTATTTATGCCTCATATAACGTACACTTATTCAGCCTGTTGTTCACTATTCTTTATTTATTTGCCTTTCAAATGTCTATTCTTGGTGTTGGGTTTTATCAAATACATTTCCCCAAAAAATGCGACTTATACTCCAGTGCGACTTATATATGTTTTTTTCCCTTCTTTATTATGCATTTTCGGCCGGTGCGACTTATACTCCGGAGCGACTTATTCTCCGAAAAATACGGTATTTACTTTATTTGCATGCTTAGAATAATTATAATAAGGGTACACTTTATTTGTAATTATTACATTTGTCTAAATAATTTGATGACGTAACTGTTTAATTGCATATATGTCGGAGGGATCTGTGTGGTAATAAGGTTTGGACACAAGGTATTATGGGTAATGGCAGTCAGGTATGGTGGAATCGAGCCACACAGTTTTTTGACCTTACTCTTACTTTTTCCAACTCTTTTTTACTGTAACAAACTCGCTTTATTTTGCCATTCATTTGTTCCCACATTGTTATTGTTTTACGTTTTTGAATGATTAAGTTCACAAGTAAACTACCGTATTTTTCGGGCTATAAGTCGCAGTTTTTTTCATAGTTTGGCCGGGGGTGCGACTTGTACTCAGGAGCGACTTATGTGTGTAATTATTAACACATTACCGTAAAATATCAAATACTATTTAGCTCATTCACGTAAGAGACTAGACGTATAAGATTTCATGGGATTTAGCGATTAGGAGTGACAGATTGTTTGGTAAACGTATAGCATGTTCTATATGTTATAGTTATTTGAATGACTCTTACCATAATATGTTACGTTAACATACCAGTTGGTTATTTATGCCTCATATAACGTACACTTATTCAGCCTGTTGTTCACTATTCTTTATTTATTTTAAATTGCCTTTCAAGTGTCTATTCTTTGTGTTGGCTTTTATCAAATATATTTCCCCCAAAAATGCGACTTATACTCCAGTGCGACTTATATATGTTTTTTTCCTTCTTTATTATGCATTTTCGGCCGGTGCGACTTATACTCCGGAGCGACTTATACTCCGGAGCGACTTATACTCCGGAGCGACTTATTCTCCGAAAAATACGGTATTTACTTTATTTGCATGCTTAGAATAATTATAATAAGGGTACACTTTATTTGTAATTATTACATTTGTCTAAATAATTTGATGACGTAACTGTTTAATTGCATATATGGCGGAGGGATCTGTGTGGTAATATGGTTTGGACACAAGGTATTATGGGTAATGGCAGTCAGGTATGGTGGAATCGAGCCACACAGTTTTTTGACCTTACTCTTACTTTTTCTAACTCTTTTTTACTGTAACAAACTCGCTTTATTTTGCCCTTCATTTGTTCCCACATCGTTATTGTTTTACGTTTTTGAATGATTAAGTTCACAAGTAAACTACCGTATTTTTCGGGCTATAAGTCGCAGTTTTTTTCATAGTTTGGCCGGGGGTGCGACTTATATTCAGGAGCGACTTATGTGTGAAATTATTAGCACATTACCGTAAAAAAATCAAATAATATTATTTAGCTCATTCACGTAAGAGACTAGACGTATAAGATTTCATGGGATTTAGCGATTAGGAGTGACAGATTGTTTGGTAAACGTATAGCATGTTCTATATGTTATAGTTATTTGAATGACTCTTACCATAATATGTTACGTTAACATACCAGTTGGTTATTTATGCCTCATATAACGTACACTTATTCAGCCTGTTGTTCACTATTCTTTATTTATTTGCCTTTCAAATGTCTATTCTTGGTGTTGGGTTTTATCAAATAAATTTCCCCAAAAAATGCGACTTATACTCCAGTGCGACTTATATATGTTTTTTTCCTTCTTTATTATGCATTTTCGGCCGGTGCGACTTATACTCCGGAGCGACTTATTCTCCGAAAAATACGGTATTTACTTTATTTGCATGCTTAGAATAATTATAATAAGGGTACACTTTATTTGTAATTATTACATTTGTCTAAATAATTTGATGACGTAACTGTTTAATTGCATATATGGCGGAGGGATCTGTGTGGTAATATGGTTTGGACACAAGGTATTATGGGTAATGGCAGTCAGGTATGGTGGAATCGAGCCACACAGTTTTTTGACCTTACTTTTACTTTTTCTAACTCTTTTTTACTGTAACAAACTCGCTTTATTTTGCCATTCATTTGTTCCCACATTGTTATTGTTTTACGTTTTTGAATGATTAAGTTCACAAGTAAACTACCGTATTTTTCGGGCTATAAGTCGCAGTTTTTTTCATAGTTTGGCCGGGGGTGCGACTTATACTCAGGAGCGACTTATGTGTGAAATTATTAGCACATTAGCGTAAAATATCAAATAATATTATTTATCTCATTCACGTAAGAGACTAGACGTATAAGATTTCATGGGATTTAGCGATTAGGAGTGACAGATTGTTTGGTAAACATATAGCATGTTCTATATGTTATAGTTATTTGAATGACTCTTACCATAATATGTTACGTTAACATACCAGTTGGTTATTTATGCCTCATATAACGTACACTTATTCAGCCTGTTGTTCACTATTCTTTATTTATTTTAAATTGCCTTTCAAATGTCTATTCTTGGTGTTGGGCTTTATCAAATAGATTTCCCCCAAAAATGCGACTTATACTCCAGTGCGACTTATATATGTTTTTTTCCTTCTTTATTATGCATTTTCGGCCGGTGCGACTTATACACCGGAGCGACTTATACTCCGAAAAATACGGTACATTATATATTTTAGTAGAGCTGCATGTTATGAGCCTATATTATATATTAGTTTCACTTGTAAATGTATAAACAAACATGATATTCAGATTTTTGATATTTTTTTTAGGAAGGAACTGAAAATCATTTTTTTCAGATGAAGCGGCCTGTCATTAATTGCCATTTTACATCCATAGTCCTTGACCAGTGTTAAAGATAAAAATAATAATGGATTAGATTTATATAGCGCTTTTCTACACTGCAAAAAGTCAGTGTTCAAAAAAAACAAAAAACAAAAATTAGGGGTATTTTATTTGAACTAAGCAAAATTATCTGCCAATGGAACAAGAAAATTTGGCTTGTCAAGACTTTCCAAAACAAGTAAAAATAGCTAACCTCAATTAACCCAAAAATACATTAAAATAAGTATTTTCTCACTAATAACAAGTGTACTACTATAGGAGTACGTATTTTCTATTGTTTCATTGAAAATAAAACAGCAAAGTCCATTTGGCTGTCATCTGTTTTAATATGAGACAATTGTGTCAAAGTCATGATTTTTTTTTACATGCTTGAAATAAGAAATTATTACTTTAAAAAAGTAGTTTTATACTTGTGAGTGTTGATGACACAGCTTTGCATCAGTTGATATTCTAGTTTCAAGCATGTTTTACTCAATATAGGTCATCAAATCTCAGCAACAAGCTGTAATATCTTACTGAGATCATTTAGGACCAAAACACTTAAAACAAGTAAAACAATGTAACATAAAATCTACTTAGTGAGAAGGATTATCTTATCAGACAGAAAATAAGCAAATATCACCCTTATTTGAGATATTTCATCTTACTTAGATTTCAGTTTTTGCAGTGTAGACTCAAAGCGCGTGTATAGGGATGGTCAGCCCTGCTAGGTTGACATGCAGCAGTATAATTTTATTTTGAAATGATCTAATAATGCCTTTTTACTTTGTCTCGAGTACAAGTTTCCAACTTTGCAACTTTCTCCTACCTGATGGTGGTGATGGTTGTGACTGTGTGTACTTGTGAGTCCTCCAGGCTGCAAAACACAGCAAATACCAGCATTCAATAAGTTAAGTTCCCACTTAAGTGTAACTTGTTTTCAATTAAATGCTTGACGGCCTCTTCATTTCCACACACTTATAAAGCCCATTCTGCTTGAATGGTAAAAAAAAAAAAATAAATAAATAAAAGCTTTAATTTGCATCTAATGAGCTGCGCCTTTGAGAAGATGGATACCTCTCCTCTTCCTCTTCCTCCTCTGTGGTGCTTGTGAGAGTATACACAGATGGAGACGTCCACTTGTCCCATGGAGAGTCATCTTCTTTGGACCTTGTGGACAAAAACATGCATAAGATAATGGGAAACGGACACTGTGCACACTACAGGGGACAAAGATAGGCAAAAATATATCTGATATCTGACCTATTTTTTTTTTTTACCAGCACCAGAGGTGGGTAGTAACGCGCTACATTTACTCCGTTACATCTACTTGAGTAACTTTTGGGATAAATTGTACTTCTAAGAGTAGTTTTAATGCAACATACTTTTACTTTTACTTGAGTATATTTATAGAAAAGAAACGCTACTTTTACTCCGCTACTTTTATCTACATTCAGCTCGCTACTCGCTACTAATTTTTGTCGATCTGTTAATGCACGCTTTGTTTGTTTTGGTCTGTCAGACAGACCTTCAAAGTGCCTGCGTTTCAACAAATACAGTCACTGGTGACGTTCACTCCGTTCCACCAATCAGATGCAGTCACTGGTGACGTTGGACCAATCAAACAGAGCCAGGCGGTCACATGACCTGACTTAAACAAGTTGAAAAACGTATTCGGGTGTTACCATTTAGTGGTCAATTGTACGGAATGTGTACTGGACTGTGCAATCTACTAATAAAAGTTCCAATCAATCAATCAAAAGTGTGAAGGAAAAAAGACCCTTTTTTATTTCAACCGTACATCCCGTCAAAAGCCTAAAGACTGACTGCACAGTTCCTGTCTTCACAATAAAAGTGCCGCTCCATCGCGCCTTCGCTTTCAAAATAAGAGTCTCCGAAAGCCAGCGCAAACAAGCTAACAAGCTAGCAAGCTACGGAGTTTGCCGCCAATGTTTTTCTTGTAAAGTGTATAAAAACGAATATGGAAGCTGGACAAATAAGAAGCCAAAAACCAACCACTTTCATGTGGTATTAGACAGAAAGGAGGAACTTTTTTTTTCTCCTCCATTTGAAAACGTGGACGTTATCATCACTACTGTCTGACTACAATCAATGCAAGTCATCAGAATCAGGTAATACACCAACTTATATTCTTGTTTTCATGAAAGAAAGGAATCTATATGTGTTAAACATGCATGTATATTCATTAAAACACCTTTGGCATGTAAACAAAAACGGCAAAATAAATAAATATAAATTATATACTGTATATATCAATGTATGTATATATATATATGTGTATATATATATATATATGTGTATATTAGAGATGCGCGGATAGGCAATTTATTTCATCCGCAACCGCGGCAGAAAGTCGTCAACCATCCGCCATCCACCCGATGTAACGTTTGATCAGAACTGCATCCGCCCGCCATCCGCCCGTTGTTATATATCTAATATTAATACAAATAAAAAAAAAAGGGTGAAAACTACGCGAATTGCACCTTGTGCAGACAAGATTTTTCGATCGGACACGGAGGAATTAGTGATGTAAAAGACCACGTTGGGACAAAAAAACACAAGTCTAATGCCGTTGCTAGCGATACAAGTGGAAAACTTTCAACGTTTTTCGTCGCCCAAACAGATTCTTTGGATGTGATAAATGCCGAAGTTTTATTTACGGAGGCAATAATTGAGCATGGACTTCCAATCGCACTGGCTGATCACATGGGACAGTTAATAATGTAATGCAACCTTTAAAAATCATTACGCGGTGATCGCGATCCCAAAAATAAACTTTTCTTGTATGATAATGTCCAGAAAAATTCGCTTTATATTACTATAGAGTCCTTTTAACGAATGAGTTTGATGGTTTATCACAAACCTTAAATGAAATAAGTCCTTTGTTCTCCTGCACCATGGCCTTGCTTTGTGTTTGGTGCGCCATCCTGTCGGCTGTATTTCACAGCACGACATACTGTTAAAAGTGTTTATACGATTTATACTTTCAATTAACAAATTGAAGTCTTGTGAAAGGTTGACAGGATAACTGGCATTAACTGTCAAAATAATTTCAAACTATTGAAGTTAGCTTACAGAATAAACATGTCAATCAACCCATATGATTTTTGCTGTAATATTTTTGTTTTGAAAAGTCACTGTGACTGATAGAAAAGTGATGGTTTTAGCAACATTTTAACCTGTCTGAATGCTAATAATCATTTTGCGAGCAAGCAGGTAAGCTGCGCGGGCGGAGTGCGCGGAGTGACCCATGCTACGAGCCCCCGGCCACGGGGGTGGCGGGCAGGTAAGCTGCTTACCTGCTGCGCGTGACGCCGGCCGCGGCGAAAGCGGACGAGGCGGGGTGTCGGTGCGGTGGGCGCGGTAGTGACCCTGGACGTGCGTCGGGCCCTTCTCGCGGATCGCCTCAGCTACGGCTCCCGGTGGGGCCCTCTCGGGGGAAGGAGCCTCGGTCCCGGACCCCGGCGAGGCGTCCCTCCGCTCCGTAAAAGTGTCCATCTCTTTTTTTTTTTTCTTCTTCTGTTGTGGCATATGCTGCAGGTGCCTGCTCGTTTTTCGTATGTGGGTAACAACATTTAACTATGTATATATATTTCCCAATTGGTTTAACTGCCACCCGCAAAAAAAAAAAAAAAAAAAAAAAAAAAAAAAAATCTAATTAATCCGCCCGACCCGACCCGCGAGCGGATAAAATCTTATTTTTTTAAATTTCATCCGCCCGATCCGCGGATAATCCGCGGACTCCGCGGTTGTGTCCGCAAACCGCGCATCTCTAGTGTATATATATATGTGTGTGTGTGTGTGTGTGTGTGTGTGTGTGTGTGTGTGTGTGTGTGTATATATATATATATATATATATATATATATATATATATATATATATATATATATATATATATATATATATATATATATATATATATATATATATATGTATGTGTGTGTGTGTGTATATGTTACTCATCAGTTACTCAGTACTTGAGTAGTTTTTTCACAACATACTTTTTACTTTTACTCAAGTAAATATTTGGGTGACTACTCCTTACTTTTACTTGAGTAATAAATCTCTAAAGTAACAGTACTCTTACTTGAGTACAATTTCTGGCTACTCTACCCACCTCTGACCAGCACCACTAAACAATGTCTTCTGGCTCAATGAGCAGAATGTTCAAGCTGCAAAAGCCTCAGCGTACAGTGAGAGGGAGGCGAGGTCAGGGGAATAAAGGAGGCAACAAAGGCACCCCAGTGCTTTTAAGCAAGCAGAAGACTTACTTCCTCTCAAACGTAACCAAAGTCTGCTGATCCTCCTCTCCGGCTTCGGCTAGATCCTCTCTGCTAAGCGAGGACACATACATTGAAAGGCTTTTAGTGCGTAATGGGCGAGGGTAGAGATCAACGGAACACGCTGGAGTAAGAGTAAATCGAAGTGTGTCATCACCTCTCCTCTATGTGGGTCTGCAGAGGGCTTGTGGTTTCCCACTTGCGCGCCCACGACCGGTGAGTGCTGAGGCTGAAAGGGAAAGAAAGCCGTGATAGAGGAGTCATGGCACATGGAGTGGCAACACACACACACGCACACACACATACAAAAGCGCATTGTTTAATCAACAGATTTCTAAGACTCCACTTTACTCTGTAGACTCACTCATGCACAATTCATTAATTACCTTGTGGCATGGGTGTCAAAGGGGGTGATGTCATCAGCAAAAGACACCGTGGCCTTACCGCTCACCCTGGTCAAAATACATAGAGAAGTCATGTTGGAACAGATATAGTGTATACCAGGTCTGGGCAATTATTTTGACTCGGGGGCCAAATTTTTAGAAAAAATGTGTCTGGGGGCCAGTATGCCTGATTTTTAGGAACACTAACATACCTGCCAACTACTCCGGTTTTCCCGTAATTAGTACGGTTTTCATCAACCTATTCCGGGTTACGGTTGCAGTGATAAAAAATACGGTTTTTCATTCATTAAAAAAAATAAAAAAAATTTAAGTTTTAATTTAACTTCCTATCGAGCCATTCCGAATGCCTTGCGCGAGGCTATTTATAGCACCGCTGCCAAGCACGAGGCACCTGTTGCCCATTGTTTCCAAACGAGCGAACGATCATGGAATCAGCCGGAGAAAAATCGCAAACGAGTCTTAAACCGAAAAGAAAACCGCAGTCATTCCGTGAAGAATATTCAAAAGCCTATCCGGGAATAATTATCCGTTCCAAAAAGGGTGAAAACTACGCGAATTGCACCTTGTGCAGACAAGATTTTTCGATCGGACACGGAGGAATTAGCGATGTAAAAGACCACGTTGGGACAAAAAAAACACAAGTCTAATGCCGTTGCTAAATTTGGATTTTAGCCACAAAAAGGTAATGACACCAATGTTATCTATTGGAATTGTTTAGTACTGTTATACTGTTAAAAGTGTTTATACTATTTATGCTTTCAAGTCCAAGTTGAAGAAATCTCGTTAAATGTTGACAGCATAACTACCAAAATACAGAAGTATGTCCTTAATATTTTTGGAGTGCTATTTCTGTTGAAAAGTTAAAATGATTACATTAGAGATGTGATGTGCCACTTTTCAAGTGTCTGATGGCTTAAATTAATTTTCATTAATTTTTCATATTTTGAATTCTTTTGAAAGGCTTACAAAAAAACTACATTTGAATTGTAATTCCATGCTATTGACAGGACTATTAATTTTAATGAAGTTAGCTTACCATGTTTACAGTATGATAATTGTGATAGAAATGTGAATTTTAGGCACAGAATATTTTTTACAATTGAACAAGGCAGTAGATTATACAAGCTTGGACAGAAAGTTAATAATGACACCAATTTTTTTTTTAATGGAATTGTTTAGTACTGTTTTACCATTTGTTTACTGTAAAAAGTGTTTATACTTTCAATTAACAAATTGAAGTCTTGTGAAAGGTTGACAGGATAACTGGCATTAACTGTCAAAATAATTTCAAACTATTGAAGTTAGCTTACAGAATAAACATGTCAATCAACCCATATGATTTTTGCTGTAATATTTTTGTTTTGAAAAGTCACTGTGACTGATAGAAAAGTGATGGTTTTAGCAACATTTTAACCTGTCTGAATGCAATCAATCACTTTGTCCTGGACCTACCGGGGCCTGCGGCCCCTGGACCCTGGCTACTAGGTTTTTCTGATTTCAAAAGTTGGCAGGTATGCACTAATACAAAACCTCACAATAATGTCTGATTGAAAGCTAAAAACGTTACGACAGACCGTCTTAAAAAAAACTAAATGGAATTTTTAATTTTTTTTACTGAATGAGACACCCAGAATGTACATGAAAATAAAGAATGTGGGATTTACAATATTAACTATGAACGATAAAACACTGAATATTGATAACATATGAACGTCACCCCCTCCCCTCGATCGACATATTTTACAATCAAGCGGAACGCAACAAAAATGCAACAAACACAGCCAACTAAGAACGCGAAGGGTAAAAAATAAACCAACTATGATCTGATGTATATGATATATCACTAAGCTTTAGAGCTTTGTTGTAAAAATATCCTTCCGCGTCTGTCCCTGACACCCGCATTTCAGTCTGGCCGCTCTGGAAACACTCTGTGGAAACGCTCCCCACCCACACTGCTTGGTGCCTCGTCTGAGCTGCTGTGACTTACATTACCATAGTAACTAATTAGATTACCATAGTAACTAATTAGATTACCATAGTAACTAGTATATCATGCAAAAGCGCAGATTCCAACCATTTAAATACTTTGTATAGTACAAGACTTACGGCCATTTGAAAACATCACCGCACATCATAATGGCAGCTACAGTTTCCATCTTAAAGATCTAAAATATTATTTGGGAATGTCCGGCAGGCCATGCAGGCCAGGTCTGGTGTATACTGTGTATAGTAAATAATAATGGAAATCAATACCAGTATTCAACTGTACCAATTTTCGGTACTTCTGTGTGTGTTCATGTGTTGATAATTGTTAATTTGTTTAATAATAAAATCTTTTTTTTTTATTAAACATTTAAGAGTAAGCAAATAATGATAACTGTGCTGTCAAGTTGTTATATCTGGTTTTCTTACACTTCTTGGTCTCATTTGCAAGAATTTTTAGTAGACTTTGCGTGCAGTTGCTTTTCCAAGATGTTAGATGGCAGCAGACAACAGTGTGTTGCCTAGTCAGGTCTAGTCTTTGCCATTAAGCTCAATCTAGTCTTTATTTGCGCTATAAAACGTGTTTATACTGCAAGTATAAACACAGTTTGATTGTAACATGCATCTTAGTTGTAGTTTTCATTATCAAATTTGAAGATGTTGAAATTGCCATCTAAAATCACGAATGATTATCAGTAGCATGTCTATGGCAAAACCAATGTAAATTAGTATCATAGCGCATTTGGAAAAAAGTTAAGTGTTTTCTATCAGGCATACCGTATTTTTCGGACTATAAGTCGCTCCGGCCGAAAATGCATAATAAAGAAGGAAAAAAACATAAGTAGCACTGGAGTATAAGTCGCATTTTTGGGGGAAATTTATTTGATAAAAGCCAACACCAAGAATAGACATTTGAAAGGCAATTTAAAATAAATAAAGAATAGTGAACAACAGGCTGAATAAGTGTACGTTATATGAGGCATAAATAACCAACTGGTATGTTAACGTAACATATTATGGTAAGAGTCATTCAAATAACTATAACATATAGAACATGCTATACGTTTACCAAACAATCTGTCGCTAAATCCCATGAAATCTTATACGTCTAGTCTCTTACGTAAATTAGCTAAATAATATTATTTGATATTTTACGGTAATGTGTTAATAATTTCACACATAAGTTGATCCTGAGTATAAGTTGCACCCCCAGCCAAACTATGAAAAAAAACTGCGACTTATACTCCGAAAAATACGGTAATTATGTATTTAGTTGTTCAATTGTTTAATTAAAGGGGCAATAATAATGTTTTCTAGTCGAGATGTGGTCAGCTAATTCATTCATTTACACATGAACAAAGAAATGTGTCTTCCTTTTGGGTGGAAGTTGAAAAAATGTGTTTAAGGATTGGTTTGTTTATGAAGCTTGATGTGGTTTCTGTTATTTTGGGAGAGTTCATTGACAATCATGATTTAATCAATTTAATTATAGTACTCGGTAAAAGGTTTATTTTTAAGGCCAAAAACAGATATTCACTTAGTATTACTTTCTTTAAAACATTTATTTAGTATTTTTTAACTTTAGAAAGTTACATGGTTGAAAACGATAATGATGCCAAAAAACATAAAAAAAGATGGGAAGTCTTCAAAGGCTTATGTTGAAAGTGTAATTATGTTTATATATTATATGCTATCTGTTGTTGTATTGCCTAATTTTTAGTGACCTGAACATAATCTGGACTGTACATACATTTTTTTTTTTGAAAATGTAATTTTGTTTATAGATTATATGCAATCTGTTGTGTTCCAACATTTTCTTTTTTTTTTTTTTTTCTCAGTGTACATGAATGAAGGTGTGTGTTGCTGGACCCGACTTGGACATTATCTGGACTGGACCTGGTTTAAAAAAACAAAACCTTTAAACGAAGCTAATTTCATTTACCGTATTTTCCGCACTATTAGCCGCACCTAAAAACCACAAATTTACTCAAAAGCTGACAGTACGGCTTTTAACCCGGTGCGCTTTATATATGGATTAATATTAAGATTCATTTTCATAAAGTTTCGGTCTCGCAACTACGGTAAACAGCAGCCATCTTTTTTCCCCGTAGAAGAGGAAGTGCTTCTTCTTCTACGCAAGCAACCGCCAAGGTAAGCACCCGCCCCCATAGAACAGGAAGCGCTTCTTCTTCTACTGTAAGCAACCACCCGCCCGCGTAGAAGAAGAAAAAGCGCGCGGATATTACCGTACGTTTCATTTCCTTTGTGTGTTTACATCTGTAAAGACCACAAAATGGCTCCTATAAGCGACAGGGATCCGGTTCATGAAAAGACGCAATCTCTCCATCCGCACACGGATTACTATTTCACAGCAACTGCCTAAAGACTTTCAAGAAAAGCTGGCTACTTTCCGTGCATATTGTAAAAACAAGATAGCTGAAAAAAAGATCCGGCCAGAGAACATTATCAACATGGACGAGGTTCCACTGACTTTTGATATTCCTGTGAACCGCACTGTGGATACAACGGGAGCACGTACGGTGAATATTCGCACCACAGGGAATGAGAAGTCATCCTTCACTGTGGTTCTAGCTTGCCATGCTAATGGCCAGAAACTTCCACCCATGGTGATATTCAAAAGGACGACCTTGCCGAAAGAGACCTTTCCAGCCGGCGTCATCATAAAAGCTAACTCGAAGGGATGGATGAAGAAAAGATGAGCGAGTGGTTAAGGTAAGTTTAAGTTTACGCGAAGAGGCCGGGTGGCTTTTTTCACGCAGCTCCGTCCATGTTGATATACGACTCCATGCGCGCCCACATCACGCTGGTTTTAATATATTATTAAAGTTTGACTGACCTATTTGACTGTTTTTTTGACATTCCTTTAGCGCAGTTAGATGCGGCTTACAACACGGGGCGGCTTATAGGTGGACAAAGTTTTGAAATATGCCGTTCATTGAAGGCGCGGCTTATAACCCAGGGCGCCTTATGGTGCGGAAAATACGGGTACAACCAGGTCTGGTGAAGATAAGGTCCTTTCTTTCCTTTCTTTCCTTTTTTTTTTTTTTTTTTTATAGATAAGATAAATAAATATTTTCTTGGATAAAAAGGAAAGTAAAACAATATAAAAATAATTACATAAGGGAGAAAAAAAAAAAAAAAAAAGTAATTAAATGAAAATGTTAGTGGACCAGCAGCACAAACAATCAAGTGTGCTTCAGGGACTGTGTTGTGTCCCTGGCAGAAGTGTTGTCTATGTTGTGGGAACCAGAATATTGATAGCAGAAAGAAACAACCCCTTTTGTGTGAGTGGGTGTGTATGAGTGTGAATGGGGGAGGGAGGGTTTTTTTTTTTGGGTTGATGAACTAGTTGAAAGTGTATCGTGTGTTTTTTTCTATGTTGATTTAATTAAAAAAAAAAAAAAAAGAATGTATAAAATGTTGCCAATCCATTGCCTCAAAATATGCATTTAAAAATGTAAGGATTTTTTTTCTAAATTAATTAGATTATTAGAAAATAATTATGAATTGGTTTAAGGCGTTGATTCATAAAAATATTGACAGTTAGGTGGTAACTTACAGAAAATAGAGAACTTACATGATCTCTGGATCTTTCTTCTCCGTGAAAGAGGTCGACGAACTTAAGAAATAAGAACAAATCATTATTATTCAGATCATGAGTCGGGTGGTAAAAGTCCCCACCAGAAGAAAACAGTGATGATTTGTTTTCAATAATTTGCAGGGTTTTTGATATCAAAATAAGATCTTAAGTATAATTAGATGTAATTATATGAGTGTCTGTAAGGGTTTGGTTGCGCATGCGACTGATGTTTTTCAAAAAATTGAACCAAGCTGATAACATGCTTAACAAGTAGTATGATTTCCCACTAAATTCAGGTGCACGAGAACATGTTGAAGCAGATCGCAGCTGATTACAAAACAACCCACGATGACACCACTGTAACAGCTATAATAACATGCGCTTGTGTGCTTATATCAGCGACACAAACAGCAGTCCCAATAGGGAAAGGTGGGATTCGCGTGATTCCATTCTCTACCTGTTGATGGAAAGATCTGAGATGGGCTTCAGCAGGTCAGAGGAGCTGCAGAGAGAAAAGTGGCTCATAATCACAATGTGTTGCATTATGCATGACAACATGCCACAAGGCTGAGCTGCAAAACAGTCACAGCTCCCAAACCAATATGATTACCTGTTTCGGGATGTGGTCCCTATCGGATACGGATCATACGCATCAGCCGAGCTGAAATACAATTTCACACTGATTTCACTCTCAATTGTCAGCAAGACGCACATCTGCTGTCACATTGGCTCTTAATGGAAAGATTGAAAGCAGTTTGAATGGTAGATAGAAACAGAGATGGATTCTATGGGCCCAGCTCCAATCATAAAGACAGTCCGAATGTCTTTGAAAAATGTAGCATGTCCTGTTGCAAAAATCACCCAAATAATTAGTACAGTGGTATCTTAAATTAAGAATGCTCCCAAATTAAGAGTGCTTTGTGGTAAGGGCTAATTATTATGTTTTAAGCTGCAAGCAAAAATGAAAGTTACCAGCATCCCCACCTTAAGTTGACGCAGCAAATGTCACAGGTGTAAAAGAAAGGGCATCTCTATCCCATACTTGCCAACCTTGAGACATCCGATTTCGGGAGGTGGGGGTGGGGGGTGTGGTTAAGATATATATATATATATATATATATATATATATATATATATATAAGAAATACTTGACTTTCAGTGAATTGTAGCTATATATATATATATATATATATATATATAAATAAAAGAAATACTTGAATTTCAGTGTTCATTTATTTACACATATACACACACATAACGCTCATCTACTCATTGTTGAGTTAAGGGTTGAATTGTCCATCCTTGTTCTATTCTCTGTCACTATTTCAGAACACACACATTATACAAATATACATTTTAAAATTAATAAGAAAACGGGAGCTCTAATTTGGGAGTCTGAATTAGGATCAGAAGTTCCTATATAAACATTGCGCACTCACGTCGCCTTTTTGTATTGATTACTGCTGCAGCTGTGCACTGGATTCATTCACAAATACAAACTACAACTCACAAACACTTTAGAGTTAGGCTCCACCATCAGAATGTGTACTTAAACTTATAAAGATCTCATGGATATTATTCAGTGAGTTGATTCACCAAAACTAACCTGTTATACAGGAGGAAAAAGCACACAGGACGTTTCAATTGTTCACAGACTGGTCGCGCTCATCAGAATGACAAGACACTTCCGGTCTGCAGGTGATAGCATTCAATTGGGAAGAAACACCCTACTGCCCCCTACTGACCAATGTGAATACTGATAAATGTGTAATGACAGCTCCAAAAACGAATTCAAACCACAAAATAAAATAAATAAATCAACACAAAAATGTGTCCTGTTTAAAAGTGTCACAACATTGCTGTGTACGGCAGACGAACTGCTTTACGGTAGACGAAAACTTGACTGCTGTTGTTGTGTGTTGTTACCGCGCTGGGAGGACGTTAATGAAACTGCCTAACAATAAACCCACATAAGAAACCAAGAACTCGCCCCCGATCACTAGCTGTTTATATTGTGGGAAAGCGGACGTGTGAACAGGCTGTCAACACGTCACTCAGGTCCGCATGGAGCTGGAGGGAGCGTGGCCTCCAGCTCCGCCTGAATTTCGGGAGATTTTCGGGAGAAAATTTGTCCCGGGAGGTTTTCGGGAGAGGCGCTGAATTTCGGGAGTCTCCCGGAAAATCCGGGAGGGTTAGCAAGTATGCTCTATCCTCCTTCAAAGCCGCACTAAAAGAACACCTCCAGGCAACTTCAACCCTAAACTAACACCATATCACACCTCCCCGGATTGTAAATAATCAAATGTAAATAATCAAATGTAGATACTTAATCTTATGCTTTCTGATCTCTCTATGTCCACTACTTGCTGTACATATCCCACCAAGTCAGTCCTACACTGTTTCAATGTCCATTTCTCTGATGATGCAATTGTTGATGACTGAAGTGCTGATATCAACCAAACCTACCCCCCCCCCCCTCCACATCCCACACCCCAGATTGTAAATAATGTAAATAATTCAATGTATATACTCTGATGATTAACTTGTGTGATGACTGCATTATGATGATAGTATATATCTGTACAATGAATCGATTTAAGTGGACCCCGACTTAAACAAGTTGAAAAACTTATTCGGGTGTTACCATTTAGTGGTCAATTGTACGGAATATGTACCATAGTGTGCAATCTACTAATAAAAGTTTCAATCAATCAAAACAGTAAACCCCGACCAAAACATACGGTCTTACTCGCTAGCATTAACTTACATCTACAAATGGGCATAACTTTGTTTTTCAACCTTTGGAAGGTAGAAAGTGGGTGTAAAAGACAGTGTTGAATTATCTATTGAATTACCGGTAAATAAAGAAGTCATCAAAAGCATGACCGCGCGTGTTGCCAACTTGGCGAAGCAATTCAAGCATACTTGCCAACCTTGAGACCTCCGATTTCGGGAGGTGGGGGTGGGGGGTGGGGGGTGGGGGCGTGGTCGGGGTCGTGCTTTGGGGCGTGGCTAAGAGGGGAGGAGTATATTTACAGCTAGAATTCACCAAGTCAAGTATTTCATATATATATATATATATATATATATATATATATATATATATATATATATATATATATATATATATATATATAAATAAGAGAAATACTTGAATTTCAGTGTTCATTTATTTACACATATACACACACATAACACTCATCTACTCATTGTTGAGTTAAGGGTTGAATTGTCCATCCTTGTTCTATTCTCTGTCACTATTTTTCTAACCATGCTGAACACCCTTTCGCAGGTACCCAGAAAGGTTTCGAGTACCACCAAAAAAACTGAATCTCCGAAGACAGTATAACAATCTGTGTTAAAGGTGCACAAATACTGGTTGTATAATAAGCATGTTATTGTTTACAAATGAGGATTAAGAGTTCAGTACTAAAAAAAAAAAAGAATGTGGCTTAAGTACAGTTTTTTAATTGAGCTGCTGCATTTTTTGGTTGGGTTGTTTATTTATTTTGAGTAACTTCTACATTTATAAAAGGAGAGGAATGTAATCGAGTGATCTATGTTTGTCTGTTGCCATCTCCTGGTGAATGTTGGCTATAGCGTACTGGGGTTACTTTTTGGTTGGCCAACGATTTACGTGGTGTTGCGCACCTGACGTCAAGTGTGTGAGTCTGTTCTGAAGTCTACGGTAAAGAGACGTACTTCATCACCTCGCCTGTTTATTGCCTCCAACTCAATATATTACAACAACATTGCTGTTTACGGCAGACGAACTGCTTTACGGTAGAATAAAACATGACTGCTGTTGTTGTGTGTTGTTACCGCGCTGGGAGGACGTTAATGAAACTGCCTAACAATAAACCCACATAAGAAACCAGGAACTCGCCCTCGATCATTCTACAGTTATAACGTGTTTGGGCAGGCACGCTGTTTATATTGTGGGAAAGCGGACGTGAACACAGGCTGTCGACACGTCACTCAGGTCCGCATGGAGCTGGAGGGGGCGTGGCTTCCAGCTCCGCCTATATTTCGGGAGATTTTCGGGAGAAAATTTGTCCCGGGAGGTTTTCGGGAGAGGCGCTTAATTTCGGGAGTCTCCCGGAAAATCCGGGAGGGTTGGCAAGTATGTGCTACCGGTGTGTTTGACATAGAAGCAGCTGTAAGGAGATACTGTAGAAGTCCACTCTCCAAGGTAAATGTTAAACATTAATATTACATTACTTCACAAAAATACTGTAGTACATTATATTATATTGTTTTATATAAAATGACATAACTAAAATGTAGT
This sequence comes from Nerophis lumbriciformis, assembly GCF_033978685.3. Taxonomy (NCBI): domain Eukaryota; kingdom Metazoa; phylum Chordata; class Actinopteri; order Syngnathiformes; family Syngnathidae; genus Nerophis; species Nerophis lumbriciformis. Next base: position 3,861,231 of record NC_084582.2, on the reverse strand, counting down.
TTTTATTTGTAAAAGGCATTTTACATGTTAAAAATGTACTGTTTTGGGGAGGCCAAGCACCAATGAAATTGATTACAAGTCATTTTAATGGGAGGCGTTAATTTGAAATGCAAGTGTTTTGAGTTAAGAGCTCCGTCACAGATCAATTAAACTCGTGAGTTGAGGTACTATTGTATTTCACTTTGTCTTTACAATAATATTTAAAGGCTTTTATTGACGTTTGGAAGAAAGAAATTCCTTCCTCATTGACATACCTCTGACTCACCCCTATCTACATTAGCTCGTCCCAAGGACAGTTTTGTAAAAAATTGTTTTCTCGACACGCAAATAATGCCTGGGGATCTGCCAACTGCACATAAATCAGCTACAGATGTGAGAGTTGTAAGTTCTATGATTTAGTTCTTCTTCAGCAAATATGTTAAAGGCTGCAGTTAATATTTCAAATCAATAAATATAACAAGAAAACCACCTGCTAATTTATGTTACCATGCATGGTTTAACAGAACATCAATCCATCCATTTTCTACCGCTTGTCCTTCTCGGAGTTGGGGGGCCTATACTTTTTAAAAATGTCTATATTGTTCACAATTACTAATACCGTATTTTTCGGACTATAAGTCGCTCCGGAGTATAAGTCGAACCGGCCGAAAATGCATAATAAAGAAGGGAAAGAACATATATAAGTCGCACTGGAGTATAAGTCGCATTTTTGGGGTAAAATTTCTTTGATAAAACCCAACACCAAAAATAGACACTTGAAAGGCAATTTAAAATAAATAAAGAATAGTGAACAACAGGCTGAATAAGTGTACGTTATATGAGGCATAAATAACCAACTGGTATGTTAACGTAACATATTATGGTAAGAGTCATTCAAATAACTATAACATATAGAACATGCTATACGTTTACCAAACAATCTCTCACTCCTAATCGCTAAATCCCATGAAATCTTATACGTCTAGTCTCTTACGTGAATGAGCTGAATAATATTATTTGATATTTTACGCTAATGTGTTAATAATTTCACACATAAGTCGCTCCCCCGGCCAAACCAAGAAAAAAACTGCGACTTATAGTCCGAAAAATACGGTAGTATTAAATAATTATTTGTTGTTCATGCTAGTCCCTCACCGCTGTCTCGTACACACATGCAGAGAGCACGTGCACGTACACAATAGCAGTCTCAGAGAAGCAACTAACAATTTGCAGTCTTGTTGTGATAGAATATACCAGGGGCGTCCAAACTTTTTCCAGCGAGGGCCGCATATATAAAAATTTAAGGATGAAATTTTGATACATTTTGTTGGTGTTGTCAAGCGGTTAAAAAAAAACAAGCAATTAATAAATCATCTGTAATTAATTAATCCAATTAAAAATGATAATAACCGAAATAATCTCTGTCTTTATCTCGCTAAAATGCTGAGGAAAAACCCTCAACTTAATTATTTGAATATAAATTCATTACAATATTATAAAGATATAGACCAGGGGTGCTCACACTTTTTCTGCAGGCGAGCTACTTTTCAATTGATCAAGTCGTGGGGATCTACCTCATTCATATATATAATTTATATTTACTTATTTATGAAATATATGTTTTTGTTAATAAGTTAAAAATGTTTAATGATAATGGAAGCATGTTTAACACATATAGTTAATATTGTTAATAAATTAAAGGTGTTTAATGATAATACAAGAATGTTTAATACATATAGTTAATATTGTTAATAAATTAAAGGTGTTTAATGATAATACAAGTATGTTTAATACATATAGTTAATATTGTTAACAAGTTAAAGGTGTTTAAAGATAATGCAAGCATGTTTAATACATATAGTTAATATTGTTAACAAGTTGAAGGTGTTTAATGATAATACAAGCATGTTTAACACATATAGTTAATATTGTTAACAAGTTCAAGGTGTTTAAAGATAATGCAAGCATGTTTAACACATATAGTTAATATTGTTAACAAGTTAAGGTGTTTAAAGATAATACAGGCATGTTTAACACATATAGATTCCTTTCTTTCATGAAGACAAGAATATAAGTTGGTGTATTACCTGATTCTGATGACTTGCATTGATAGGAATCAGACAGTGGTGCTAAAAACGTCCGCATTTTCGAATGGAGGAGAAAAAAAGTCCTCCTTTCTGTCCAATACCACATGAAAGTGGTTGGTTTTTGGCATCTTATTTGTCCAGCTTCCGTACTCCTTTGTATACACTTTACAAGAAATACATTGTCGGCAAACTCCGTAGCTTGCTAGCTTGTGCACGCCAGCTTTCTGAGACTCTTGTTTTGTTAGCGCAACTATGCAACTGTGCAGTCGGTCTTTGGAGTTTTGACGACGGGTACGACGCCAGAGTCTGTTGAAATAAAGTGTTTCTCGCCTTCAGGTCGGTAATTTTAATGAGCTGGCAGCAGCCAGCATCATCTCAGAAGACCCTCGGGTGCCGTGACTGTCAATCAAGTGACGAAAGTGACGTCATAGTGAAGATTTATGATCGCTCATTTTTAGGACTATTTTTTTAATGCCTGGCTGGTGATCGACTGACACACCCTCCGAGATCGACCGGTAGCTCGCGATCGACGTAATGAGCACCCCTGATATAGACGATGAAAGCTTTACAATTAATTACCAATTCAAACCAAACATGTCTGTTTATAGTACGTGTAACTACCTGAACTTAGTCACTGTGGTGGTCGAACGGGAGCTCAATGGGTCCTTCTCCTCACTACAAAATGATAGTGGTGGTGTGAGATGGAGAGGTAAGAAGCAAAGGAATGCATGAATGGGAGAAAAGAGTGCAAACAAAGGTTAGTGTGGTTGTTCTCATACATTTACAATGACAGTCCTGACAAATATTTGACTATAAAGCTGTACAAAGTGGAGACATTTGTGTATGTTTGTTTGTATAAGTGCAATCATACCTGTCAATACTGGTGGTTACCGTTTCAGTGGTTACAGTAACATCGGAGTGAGTCTTTGTGGGGCTGGCGGGCAGAGAAACACATTATTCAGAGTCAGTTTAGGACACGTCAAAACAGATCATAAATCTGCTCTGAATAGGTGTAACTTTAATTGGTTTGGTCAGACGTTGTCTGGCTGCATCCAAAGCTGACGTAGAAAATCAAAGCAGCAATACTTCATCAGAACAGAACATGCTCTTCTACTTCCAGACGCAGGCAGATAAGATGTGCCACTCTCTGTATTGTATAAAACATTGAGTCGGAGTCGACATAGAATACCAAGGAGACAACTAAATAAACTAAACTTGTTCCATACCTTAAAAATTGATCAACTTGATGTAAAAATAGGAAATACATTATGGTCCTGTAAAGGTAACCACAGACCGTGTGCAGTCGCAGTGTTGATTGGCATAACAAAATCATTTGATGCAACTAATCACAATATCTTAACAAATTAGAACGGAATAACATCAGAGGGTTTGTCCCGAAATGGGTAAGAAGCTACTTAACCAACAGGCAGTAGTACGTGAAGCTCGGCAAATCTGTAGAGCAAAATTTATCTTGTGGCGTGCTCCAGAGATCAATACTGGGACCAGACTTGTTCAATCTCTATATAAATGACATTTGTTAAGTTACAAACAACTTAAAGTTAGTGATATTATAAATGACACGACCGCATTTTATTCAGGAGAGAACACACAGAAGCTTAAAAAATGTGTATGCACGTACAACACCTAAAACCTTTAGCATATCAGTATGTTGAGTTAAACGATGGAATGGATTAAGCAAAGAAGTCAAACAAAGTACTAATATGATCAAGTTTAAGAAACTGTTCAAACTCAAAGTATTTACAAAGTATAAAGAAGAATAATCCTGATATATATCTCGAACCTCATCTAAAAATGAGACAGACAATCTAATTAAGTGAACTACCATAACTATTTATGTATAAGAACGTTATTGGTCATTCATTTATTTCAGTAGTTCTTAACCTTGTTGGAGGTACTGAACCCCACCAGTTTCATATGTGCATTCACCGAACCCTTCTTTAGTGAAAATTAAAATATTTTTGTTTTTCTTAATTTAATCTTAATTTGTAAATATTAATCATGAAATGATTAATATTATATTAAAGAAATACTAATAAAGATATATGTTACAAACAGAAAATTACAGGAATGTACACATGATCCCGTGTTTACATCTCATTGTGCAACATGTGAATGTTTTAGTGTGAACTAAATGCGATATCGGAAAGGGGTACAAATTATTTCCAAAGCAGGACCCTCACCCAGACATACAATACTAGTGCACAGCTCATGAAAAACTATTATGTTATTGTCATTGTAAGTGGGCCAAAACACTTATATTAGAAAATAAACACATGGAAATGACTGCTGTCATTTGATTATAATAATAAAACATCCATCCATTTTCTACCGCTTGTCCCTTTTGGGGTCATTAACTTGATATTTAGTCAGGTTTGGGACAGGTGTGCTGCTGGTGTGGCCACAGTGTGCACATCTAAGTTAAAGTACCACTAAGTGTGGTGAAATTTGTCCTCCGCATTTAACCCATCCCCTTGTTCATCCCCTGGGAGGTGAGGGGAGCAGTGGGCAGCAGCCGGTGCCGCGCCCGGGAATAATTGTTGGTGATTTAACCCCCAATTCCAACCCTTGATGCTGAGTGCCAATCACGGAGTTAATGGGTCCCATTTTTATAGTCTTTGTTATGAACTCACAACCTACCGATCTCAGGGCGGACACTCTAACCACTAGGCCACTGAGTAGGTCCATGGATATGGAAAATTAGAGAATACTGTTTGGGGGTATCCATAATACGCCGATAGGGAGAAGTTTTTATGTACACGATTAGTCGGGTGTGTCTTGACCTCCGCGGCGGACGCTCCGCCGAACCCCTGAGGCCGACTCGCCAAACCCCTAGGGTTCGATCGAACCCAGGTTAAGAACAACTGATTTATTTATTTATTTGTGCTTCAAATTGAGCAGAGGAACTCAACAAACAAATGTGTAAAAAAATGCTATGAAATGTCCTTTTCGGACATGTTATGAGAAATTGGAAATATGCAGAGGTGGGTAGTAACGCGCTACATTTACTCCGTTACATCTACTTGAGTAACTTTTGGGATAAATTGTACTTCTAAGAGTAGTTTTATTGCAACATACTTTTACTTTTACTTGAGTATATTTATAGAGAAGAAACGCTACTTTTACTCCGCTACTTTTATCTACATTCAGCTCGCTACTCGCTACTATTTTTTATCGATCTGTTAATGCACGCTTTGTTTGTTTAGGTCTGTCAGACAGACCTTCATAGTGCCTGCGTTTCAACAAATACAGTCACTGGTGACGTTCACTCCGTTCCACCAATCAGATGCAGTCACTGGTGACGTTGGACCAATCAAACAGAGCCAGGCGGTCACATGACCTGACTTAAACAAGTTGAAAAACTTATTGGGGTGTTACCATTTAGTGGTCAATTGTACGGAATATGTACTGTACTGTGCAATCTACTAATAAAAGTTTCAATCAATCAATCAAAAGTGTGAAGGAAAAAAGACCCTTTTATTTCAACCGTACATCCCGTCAAAAGCCTAAAGACTGACTGCACAGTTCCTGTCTTCACAAAAAAAGTGCCGCTCCATCGCGCCTGCGCTTTCAAAACAAGAGTCTCCGAAAGCCAGCGCAAACAAGCTAGCAAGCTACGGAGTTTGCCGCCAATGTATTTCTTGTAAAGTGTATAAAAACGAATATGGAAGCTGGACAAATAAGATGCCAAAAATCAACCACTTTCATGTGGTATTAGACAGAAAGGAGAAAGTTTTTTCTCCTCCATTTGAAAACGTGGACGCTATCATCACTACTGTCTGATTCCAATCAATGCAAGTCATCAGAATCAGGTAATACACCAACTTATATTCTTGTCTTCATGAAAGAATGGAATCTATATGTGTTAAACATGCATGTATATTCATTAAAACACCTTTAACATGTAAACAAAAACGGCAAAATAAATAAATATAAATTATATACTGTATATATATATATATATATATATATATATACATATATATATATATATATATATATAAAAATGTGTGTGTATATATATATATATATATAAAAATGTGTGTGTATATATATATATATATATATATATATATATATATATATATATATATGATATGTGTGTGTATGTTACTCATCAGTTACTCAGTACTTGAGTAGTTTTTTCACAACATACTTTTTACTTTTACTCAAGTAAATATTTGGGTGACTACTCCTTACTTTTACTTGAGTAATAAATCTCTAAAGTAACAGTACTCTTACTTGAGTACAATTTCTGGCTACTCTACCCACCTCTGGAAATATGTGATTTTATACCTGTATGCATGTTCGACTTAAACTCATAAACCATAACATTTTTAAACAAGGGTGCAGTAAGGTTGGTATGTGTGCTGTATCTGTGCTGATAGGAATTAGCAGTGCAGACACAGTTTTTTTTGGAAACAGTTTTCCCCCTTGCATGCCCTTTTTTGATTGCATTCATTAAAAAAGGTAACACGAGTTTGGAAAACAAGCTTTGTATCAATTTGTATGCAAATACTGTACATCCGCTTGCCTCTGACAAAGGCGGGTGTTGATTTTAAACGTGACGAATGCATCATTCTAACGTTAGATTTTGGGCTCCTTCCGTACCTTTCTAGTTCAGTGAGCCGATCCTTACTCCAACGTTTAGGACTGCGGGGAGCAGGCAGGGCAGGTTCTTCTCGACTGCAGATGTGGAGACATAAGAGGAGGTAAGGGAGGTGTGGCATAAAAATAAGTCCGACAAGGTAAGGAAAGCAAACAGCAGATTGTTCTGATCCAGTGAGAGGAGGTAAGAAGAGGCGGGAAAGGTGACATTCCTTTCGAAAATAATGGTTCAAATGGAATGAAGAGAAAGTATGATGACAAAAAACTGCCAACTTGACTTAATTTACATCTATTGATGTAACCTATTTATACTCCGTTTCGATTTTTTATGCTATGCTTTATTATAAAATGATATCTTATGTTATAAAGCGCTGTCAGCAGATCAAATTTATAGTAAGTGTAAGTACCTGTACTCAGTCACTGTGGTGGTCCCATAGGAGCTCAGGGGGTCCTTCTCCTTGCTGCAAAAAGATGATAATGACAAGATGGAGAAGTGAGGAGTGAGGAAATGCATGAATGGCTTGAAGAGGGGATAATAGAGGCCCTGAATATAATAATAATCTATTTATTTATTTGTATATATTTATATATTTTATATATATATATTTGTATATTATTTATATATATTTATTTATTTATATATGCACCTTATTGCTTTTTTATCCTGCACTACCATGAGCTTATGTAACGAAATGTCGTTCTTATCTGTGCTGTAAAGTTCAAATTTGAATGACAATAAAAAGGAAGTCTAGTCTACCTGTACTCAGTTACTTTGGTGGTCCCATAGGAGCTCAGGGGGTCCTTCTCCTTGCTGCAAAAAGATGATAATGACAAGATGGAGAAGTGAGGAGTGAGGAAATGCATGAATGGCTTGAAGAGGGGATAATAGAGGCCCTGAATATAATAATAATCTATTTATTTATTTGTATATATTTATATATATTTATTTATTTTATATATATATATTTATATATTATTTATATATATATATATTTATTTATATATGCACCTTATTGCTTTTTTATCCTGCACTACCATGAGCTTATGTAACGAAATTTCGTTCTTATCTGTGCTGTAAAGTTCAAATTTGAATGACAATAAAAAGGAAGTCTAGTCTACCTGTACTCAGTTACTGTGGTGGTCCCATAGGAGCTCAGGGGGTCCTTCTCCTTGCTGCAAAAAGATGATAATGACAAGATGGAGAAGTGAGGAGTGAGGAAATGCATGGATGGCTTAAAGAGGGGATAATAGAGGCCCTGAATATAAAGTTATGTTATATCATGTGTTGTTATGTTATGTTATAAAAACTTGATTTGTTGGGTTATGTTGTGTTAATATGAAATGTAATATATAAGTATGTATATAAATATATACTGTAAGTTGCATCATGTTGAGTTACATATATTAAATGTTTTTTTTAAAGTACGTTATGTGCTTTTCTTCCTGTCACTCACAAACATAAGTGAACTATAGATAACTAACAGAAAAAAATAAATTAAATGTTGGAAATGTTAGCAAAGATCAGATGAGGAGTTATGATGCTAATTTCAAGATCATGGTGGTCAGTGAAGTACGTCATCAAACTGTCAAAAAGTTCAAACATAAGATATACATTTTGTAATAGTCCAGTTGTTACTGTACTCACACTACAAATACACGGTTTTAAAGATTAGTTTTGGCTTTGATTTTGGTTGAAAATGTGAAAGAGGTGTCGCCTTATATTCTGTAGCATCATTTTTTCACAGTTTTTTCATGAAAGACAGGCCAAACTTGACAAGATATGTTGTTAAGTCAAGTCCAGTGAGTTTAACCAATATATATATATACTGTATATATCTGCTATAAACTGTAAGAAATACTGTCTGTGATAGAAAGGTACTTATTATTTATTTGTAATGAATTTCACTGAAATGTATATATATATTTATCTATGTGTATGTGTGTGTATGTATATATATATATTTATATATGTGTATGTATGTATGTATATATATATATATATATATATATATATATGTATGTGTGGGAAAAAATCACAAGACTATTTCATCTCTACAGGCCTGTTTCATGAGGGGTTCCCTCAATCTCCTGATGATTGAGGGAACCCCTCATGAAACACAATACATATATTGCGCTCTACCACGGTATCGAGCACTATTTTTTTGGATAATCTTATTAAGATATATATATATATATATACATATATATATATATATATATATATATATATATATATATATATATATATATATATATAAAATTTATTTTCTCTTTTTCTTAGTTTATTTAATCGATGTATTTGTAGATATTACTTGTTTTTTTTTGTTTCTTTCTTTTTTTGGGGGGGCGGATGGTATGGGTGGGATATAAACAAAAATATTTTGACATTTAGGGCAGACAATAGATATATGATTTATGTGAATATGATGTAATGGATAGGAATTTCTGATGCTGGATGTCAATAAAAATAAAATGAAAAATAAAATGAAAAAAAAAAAGCCAATGGAAACAACAGAAAAAAACAGTATAAAAGTCCTTCATTTACTTATAGGAAGCCAATTTAGGCTAAACTCAACGTTTCTCAAGGAAATTGCAAAATTTGATTGTAAACCAAAAAATATCAAACATACAGACAATTATGCAAGGTAATTTTGTAATTATGTATTAAATTGTGTTTTATGATGAGCAGATCATACTGTTCAAGTATATGATTTATCTGGCCTGTGATCAGTGGTGCAATTGTCCACATTTTAAGGTGTATGCAAACACATCACAGGCAAAAAGAAAATCATTGTGAAATTATATAAGGGGATGATTAATAAAAATATTGACAGTGGGGAACTTATGTGATTAAACCTAACATGACTATAGTAATTGTAAGTACCTGTACTCAGTTACTGTGGTGGTCACATGGGAGCTCAGGGGGTCCTTCTCTTTGCTGCAAAAAGACAATAATGACAAGATGGAGAGGTAAGGCGCGAGGAAATGCATTAATGACTTAGGGCATTAATAAAAAGTTATGCTACATTATGTGATATTATAAAATTAATATAATTATGTTATGTTATGTATGAAAGTTATGTTGTGCTATGTGTGAAGTTTACTAGCTCCCCTGCTGTGCAGATATCGAAGACGCGCGCACAGCTGCTTGCTTAGCGGAGTCTAAAACATCCACATTGCACAAACTAATACAAGTGAAATAACTGAATTTTGCAACAAATTCCTACAATTTGTGTTTTAGATTGAACAATATGCTTTTTACCTGATACATGTCTTATATGGGTAGTTATAGCTATAGTATTGTTTTTAGTATTTACAAATGATTTTATTTGTCTTAAAGCACATACCAAGAGTGGCAAACATAAACCATGAAGCATTTGATACAATGTCAGTAAAGCTTTTTATTCTATTCTAATATAATCCTAGATTATGGCAGTCTGTATGTAATACATACAAAATTGTAAATTGTTCTTTGAGTGCAACAAGAAAAACCCAATGTGTTCAATGCCTTTGAACTTTTATGTTAATCTTCTAAAAGTGTTCTTTGAGTGCAATTAGAACCATTTAATGTATCATAAGATTTGTGTTAAAATTAAGCCAAAAATAAAAAAAATGTTCATGATCCCCTTTATTTTGAAAAGTATCAAAAAGTATCGAAAAATATTGAAATACATTTTAGTACCGGTACTGGTACCAAAATATTGGTATCGGGACAACCCTACTAGCTACTCGAACATAGTTGTACATGTCGGCTCCAATGACACTAGGATGAGACAGTAAGAGATTACAAAGAGGAACATAGCTCGGATTTGTAATCTTGCCAGAAAAATGTCTCGACATCGAGTACTTGTCTCAGGGCCCCTTGCCTGTGAGAGGCAATGATAAGAGATTTAACAGAATAGTCTCGCTCTACAGAGGCACTATAGAGAGCCTGCTGACCAACAGCATCTGTCTGGACTGGAGCCTTCAATGCCTCAGACTGGAAGTCTCTCCAGAGAGTGGTGAGGACGGCGGAAAAGATCATCAGGACTCCTCTTCCTCCTATCCAGGAGATCGCAAAAAGCCGCTGCCTGACCAGGGCTCAGAAAATCTGCAAAGACTCCTCCCACCCCCACCAAGGACTGTTTTCACTGCTGGACTCTAGAAAGAGGTTCCGCAGCCTCCGAAGCAGAACCTCCAGGTTCTGTAACAGCTTCTTCCCTCAGGCCGTAAGACTCTTGAACGCATCATAATTAAATTATCCCCTCAACTCCCCCCAAAATGGATTAACTCGCTGGAATAAAAAAGACAATATAACATACATCCATAAACGTGGACGCATGTGAAAAAGTGCAATATATTTATCTGTACAGTAATCTATTTATTTATTTGTATATATTTATATATATTTATTTATTTTATATATATATATATATATTTATTTATTTTATATATATATATATATATTTACATATTATTTATATATATTCATTTATTTATACATGCACCTTATTGCTTTTTTATCCTGCACTACCATGAGCTTATGTAACGAAATGTCGTTCTTATCTGTGCTGTAAAGTTCAAATTTGAATGACAATAAAAAGGAAGTCTAGTCTACCTGTACTCAGTTACTGTGGTGGTCCCATAGGAGCTCAGGGGGTCCTTCTCCTTGCTGCAAAAAGATGATAATGACAAGATGGAGAAGTGAGGAGTGAGGAAATGCATGAATGGCTTGAAGAGGGGATAATAGAGGCCCTGAATATAAAGTTATGTTATATCATGTGTTGTTATGTTATGTTATAAAAACTTGATTTGTTGGGTTATGTTATGTTAATATGAAATGCAATATATAAGTATGTATATAAATATATACTGTAAGTTGCATCATGTTGAGTTACATATATTAAATGTTTTTTTAAAGTACGTTATGTGCTTTTCTTCCTGTCACTCACAAACATAAGTGAACTATAGATAACTTACAGAAAAAAATTAATTAAATGTTGGAAATGTTAGCAAAGATCAGATGAGGAGTTATGATGCTAATTTCAAGATCATGGTGATCAGTGAAGTACGTCATCAAACTGTCAAAAAGTTCAAACATAAGATATACATTTTGTAATAGTCCAGTTGTTACTGTACTCACACTACAAATACACGGTTTTAAAGATTAGTTTTGGCTTTGATTTTGGTTGAAAATGTGAAAGAGGTGTCGCCTTATATTCTGTAGCACCATTCAACTCAATACTGTTTTTTCATGAAAGACAGGCCAAACTTGACAAGATATGTTGTTAAGTCAAGTCCAGTGAGTTTAACCAATATATATATACTGTATATATCTGCTATAAACTGTAAGAAATACTGTCTGTGATAGAAAGGTACTTATTATTTATTTGTAATGAATTTCACTGAAATGTATATATATATATTTATCCATGTGTATGTGTGTGTATGTATATATATATTTATATATATTTATATATGTGTATGTATGTATGTATATATATATATATATATATATATATATATATATATATATATATATGTATGTGTGGGAAAAAATCACAAGACTATTTCATCTCTACAGGCCTGTTTCATGAGGGGTTCCCTCAATCTCCTGATGATTGAGGGAACCCCTCATGAAACACAATACATATATTGCGCTCTACCACGGTATCGAGCACTATTTTTTGGGATAATCTTATTAAGACATATATATATATAAAATTTATTTTCTCTTTTTCTTAGTTTATTTAATTGATGTATTTGTAGATATTACTTGGTTTTTTTTGTTTCTTTCTTTTTTTGGGGGGGTGGATGGTATGGGTGGGATATAAACAAAAATATTTTGACATTTAGGGCAGACAATAGATATATGATTTATGTGAATATGATGTAATGGATAGGAATTTCTGATGCTGGATGTCAATAAAAATAAAATGAAAAAAAAAAAAAAAAAAAAAAAAGCCAATGGAAACAACAGAAAAAAACAGTATAAAAGTCCTTCATTTACTTATAGGAAGCCAATTTAGGCTAAACTCAACGTTTCTCAAGGAAATTGCAAAATTTGATTGTAAACCAAAAAATATCAAACATACAGACAATTATGCAAGGTAATTGTGTAATTATGTATTAAATTGTGTTTTATGATGAGCAGATCATACTGTTCAAGTATATGATTTATCCGGCCTGTGATCAGTGGTGCAATTGTCCACATTTTAAGGTGTATGCAAACACATCACAGGCAAAAAAAAAAATCATTGTGAAATTATATAAGGGGATGATTAATAAAAATATTGACAGTGGGGAACTTACGTGATTAAACCTAACATGACTATAGTAATTGTAAGTACCTGTACTCAGTTACTGTGGTGGTCACATGGGAGCTCAGGGGGTCCTTCTCTTTGCTGCAAAAAGACAATAATGACAAGATGGAGAGGTAAGGCGCGAGGAAATGCATTAATGACTTAGGGCATTAATAAAAAGTTATGTTACATTATGTGATATTATAAAATTAATAATATTATGTTATGTCATGTATGAAAGTTATGTTGTGCTATGTGTGAAGTTTACTAGCTCCCCTGCTGTGCAGATATCAAAGACGCACGCACAGCTGCTTGCTTAGCGATATCTAAAACATCCACGTTGCGCAAACTAATACAAGTGAAATAACTGAATTTTGCAACAAATTCCTACAATTTGTGTTTGGATTTAACAATATGCATTTTACCTGATACATGTCTTATATGGGTAGTTTTAGCTATAGTATTGTTTTTAGTATTTACAAATGATTTTATTTGTCTTAAAGCACATACCAAGAGTGGCAAACATAAACCATGAAGCATTTGATACAATGTCAGTAAAGCTTTTTATTCTATTCTAATATAATCCTAGATTATGGCAGTCTGTATGTAATACATACAAAATTGTAAGTTGTTCTTTGAGTGCAACAAGAAAAACCCAATGTGTTCAATGCCTTTTAACTTTATGTTAATCTTCTAAAAGTGTTCTTTGAGTGCAATTAGAACCATTTAATGTATCATAAGATTTGTGTTAAAATTAAGCCAAAAATAAAAAATGTTCATGATCCCCTTTATTTTGAAAAGTATCAAAAAGTATCGAAAAATATTGAAATACATTTTAGTACCGGTATTGGTACCAAAATATTGGTATCGGGACAACCCTACTAGCTACTCGAACATAGTTGTACATGTCGGCTCCAATGACACTAGGATGAGACAGTAAGAGATTACAAAGAGGAACATAGATCAAATTTGTAATCTTGCCAGAAAAATGGCTCGACATCGAGTACTTGTCTCAGGGCCCCCTGTCTGTGAGAGGCAATGATAAGAGATGTAACAGAATAGTCTCGCTTAACAGGTGGCTGACTAGTTTTTGTAGAGAACAGGCACCAATGTTTATTGATAATTGGCCCTCCTTCTGGGGCAAACCAGGCTTGCTGAGGATGAATGGCCTTCACCCTAACCAGGAAGCCATCCCTCTTACCAGAAACATAGATTACTGTTCGAGTCGCACTTGACGAACTGCACTGGACACAGGCAATTAGAGCGTCTGTTAGACGGGGTGAGGAGTCCGTTAAGAAAGAACTAACCAGCTCCAACCCTCCAGGTGAGAGGCATGATTTCTGATCTAGAATCACATTTGACGAGCAAGAAAACAAGGCTCATAAGTTGATAATGTCAACGTTGGCAAACAAGCTCGTGATCACCGCGCCGCTATAAATAGTTTGTCTGCGTTCACGCTTACAATAACAATATCACTAATACTTGGTTCAAGTCACGAAATGTAAATGGATTATTGTTGACACTTATTGGATGTTTTTTTATTGGGTTTTGTGGACGGAATAGAGGATCTCCCATTGGCCCCGCTGTAAGCAGACTTCTATTTACGAGTTAGAATGCATTAAAAAAAATGTCATGTCTTTTATAATGATAGTGAATGATAGGCAAAATTCCAAAAAAGTGCAGTTCCCCTTAAAGGTTGTATTAGTTACGTATAAAATACTAAGCGGTCTAGATCCATCCTATCTTGCTGACTGTATTGTAACATATGCCACGACCAGAAATCTGAGTTCCAAAAAGTCTTATTAGTGATTACCAAAGCCCAAAATAAGTGAGGGCTCTAGAGCGTTTTTCTATTTGGGCTCCAGTCCTAAGGAGCCCAAATGCTTCTTTAGTAGACGCGTTTAAGTCCAATACTAAAAGTTAATTTAGATACTCTAGCCTTTGAATAGATCTCTTTTTAGACCCGTTGACCTGCCGCTTCTCATCTTCTCTATCATGTCAAAGAGGTACATGCTAACTTAATAGTAGTAGTACTGCCAGCTCGCTTTTTTAACAGTTAATTAGATTTGGGACACCTTCTGTACCTTTCTAGTTCAGTGAGCAGATCCTGACTTAAACGTCCCGGACTGGGGGGAACAGGCAGTGCAGGTTCTTCTCGACTGCAGGGGTGGAGAGATAAGAGGAGGTATGGGAGGTGTGACATAAAAATAACTCTCACAAGATAAGGAAAGCAAAGATTGTCCTGATCCAGGAAGAAAGAGGAAGTAAGAGCTAGCAGGAAAGGTGACATTCCAAAAGGGAATAATGGTTCGAATGGAATGAAGTGAAAGTGTGATGACAACTTGACTTAATTTACATCTGTTTATGTATCCTATGTCCGATGTTATACTCAGTTTTGATTTGTTATGCTATACTTTATTATACAATGCTATCTTATGTTATAAAGTGCTCCCACCAGATCAAACTGACTATTTAAAGTAAGTGTAAGTACCTGTACTCAGTTACTGTGGTGGTCACATGGGAGCTCAAGGGGTCCTTCTCCTTGCTGCAAAAATACGACAATGACAAAATGGTGAGGTAAGGAGCGAGAAAATGCATGAATTGCTTAAAGAGGGGAGAAAAGAGGGCCCAAATAAATAATTATGTCATATCATGATGTTATGTTGTAATAAAAGCTTGATTTGTTGGGTTATGTCATGTTACGTACCGTATGAAAAAGTTATGTTGTGCTATGCTACGCTATATTATGTTATGTAGAAAAAGTATTTTTATTTTTTTTAATGTATGTACCGTATTTTTCGAAGTATAAGTCGCTCCGGAGTATAAGTCGCTCCGGAGTATAAGTCGCACCGGCCGAAAATGCATAATAAAGAAGGAAAAAAACATATATAAGTCGCACTGGAGTATAAGTCGCATTTTTTGGGGAAATTTATTTGATAAAAGCCAACACCAAGAATAGACATTTGAAAGGCAATTTAAAATAAATAGAGAAAAGAGGGCCCAAATAAATAATTATGTCATATCGTGATGTTATGTTGTTATAAAAGCTTGATTTGTTGGGTTATGTCATGTTACGTACCGTATGAAAAAGTTATGTTGTGCTATGCTACGCTATATTATGTTATGTAGAAAAAGTATTTTTATTTTTTTTAATGTATGTACCGTATTTTTCGAAGTATAAGTCGCTCCGGAGTATAAGTCGCACCGGCCGAAAATGAATAATAAAGAAGGAAAAAAACATATATAAGTCGCATTTTTTGGGGAAATGTATTTGATAAAAGCCAACACCAAGAATAGACATTTGAAAGGCAATTTAAAATAAATAGAGAAAAGAGGGCCCAAATAAATAATTATGTCATATCGTGATGTTATGTTGTAATAGAAGCTTGATTTGTTGGGTTATGTCATGTTATGTACCGTATGAAAAAGTTATGTTGTACTATGCTATGCTATATTATGCTATGTAGAAAAAGTTTTTTTTTCTTTTTTAAATGTATGTACCGTATTTTTCGAAGTATAAGTCGCTCCGGAGTATAAGTCGCACCGGCCGAAAATGCATAATAAAGAAGGAAAAAAACATATATAAGTCGCACTGGAGTATAAGTCGCATTTTTTGGGGAAATTTATTTGATAAAAGCCAACACCAAGAATAGACATTTGAAAGGCAATTTAAAATAAATAGAGAAAAGAGGGCCCAAATAAATAATTATGTCATATCGTGATGTTATGTTGTTATAAAAGCTTGATTTGTTGGGTTATGTCATGTTACGTACCGTATGAAAAAGTTATGTTGTGCTATGCTACGCTATATTATGTTATGTGAAAAAAGTATTTTTATTTTTTTTAATGTATGTACCGTATTTTCCGGAGTATAAGTCGCTCCGGAGTATAAGTCGCACCGGCCGAAAATGCATAATAAAGAAGGAAAAAAACATATATAAGTCGCATTTTTTGGGGAAATGTATTTGATAAAAGCCAACACCAAGAATAGACATTTGAAAGGCAATTTAAAATAAATAAAGAATAGTGAACAACAGGCTGAATAAGTGTACGTTATATGAGGCATAAATAACCAACTGGTATGTTAACGTAACATATTATGGTAAGAGTCATTCAAATAACTATAACATATAGAACATGCTATACGTTTACCAAACAATCTGTCACTCCTAATCGCTAAATCCCATGAAATCTTATACGTCTAGTCTCTTACGTGAATGAGCTAAATAATATTATTTGATATTTTACGCTAATGTGTTAATAATTTCACACATAAGTCGCTCCTGAGTATAAGTCGCACCCCCGGCCAAACTATGAAAAAAACTGCGACTTATAGTCCGAAAAATACGGTAGTACTGCTAGCTCTCTTTTTACGTGTCATTTACATTTGAGGATCCTTCTGTACCTTTCTAGTTCAGTGAGCCAATCCTGACTCAAACGTCCCGGACTGGGTGCAGGATCTTCTCGACTGTAGAGGAGGAGAGATAAGATGAGGTAAGAGAGGTGACATAAAAATAACTCTCACAGGGTAAAGAAAGCAAACATCAGATTGTTCTGATCCAGGAAGTGAGAGGAAGCTGGAAACTCCAAATGTGACTTTATACCACAGGTACATTTAAATGTTATTTTAAAAAGCAATAGGGTTACTTAGAAGATTCATTGTTTTTGTCCAACGAGGAAGCTAGAAGTGGTTATCATTTCAAATGGTTACATGCTAACTTAATAGTAGTAGTACTACAAGCTCTCTTTTTATGTGTCATTTAGATTTGGGGATACTTCTGTACCTTTCTATTTCAGTGAGCAAATCCTGCTGCCATTTTTTAGGACTGGGGGGAACAGGCAGTGTACGATCTTCTCGACTGCAGAGGAGGAGAGATAAGATGAGGTAAGAGAGGTGACATAAAAATAACTCTCACAAGGTAAAGAAAGCAAACATCAGATTGTTCTGATCCAGGAAGTGAGACAAAGTGAGTGGAAGCCGGAAACTCCAAATGTGACTTTATACCACAGGTAGATTCAAATTGTATTTTAAAAAGCAATAGGGTTACTAAGGAGCAATGTTGGGACTAACGCATTACCAGAAGCCAGAAGTCGAGTTTCTTAACATGGAGACATTCTCAATACTTTTCTTTTGTCGAGCACAAAGAAAATAACATTTTAAATAAATGTAAGTTGTGTCTTGGATCACAGATCCTATCTACTTAAAGTTAAAGTGCCATTATGTTGCAGCTATTTAAAATAGTTTTGTCAATTTGTTCTGGCCTGAAATAAATTGGCCCTTTGAAACATATCTTTGTCTTTGTGTGGTGTATGTAGACCACATTGCTTTCTGAGTTCAGTGATGCAAATGCATGTCAAGTTGATCAACAGATTGTATTATTCTCCAGTGCAATAACAGTACTGAAATGGAGGCTAAAAGGGCATTAATGAGAGCCTTAAAAAAAAGGGTAAAAAAAGAAGTAACTAAATAGTTACTTTTCACAGTAACGCATTACTTTTTGGTGTAAGTAACTGAGTTAGTAACTGAGTTACTTTTGAAATAAAGTAACTAGTAACTGTAACTAGTTACTGGTTTTCAGTAACTAACCCAACACTGCTAAGGAGATTAATTGTTTTTGTCCAACGAGGAAGCTACAAGTGGTTATCATGTCAAATGGTTACATGTTAACTTAATAGTAGTAGTACTACTGGCTCTCTTTTTTAATTGTCAGTTAGATTTGGGGATCCTTCTGTACCTTTCTATTTCAGTGAGCAAATCCTGACTCAAACGTCCCGGACTGGGGCGAACAGGCAGTGCAGGATCTTCTCGACTGCAGAGGAGGAGAGATAAGATGAGGTAAGGGAGGTGACATAAAAATAACTCTCACAAGGTAAAGAGAGCAAACATCAGATTGTTCTGATCCAGATAGTTAGAGGAAGTAAGAGGAAGCTGTAAACTCCAAATGTGACTTCATACCACAGGTACATTCAGATTTTTTTTAAAAAAGCAATAGGGTTACTTAGGAGATTAATTGTTTTTGTCCAACGAGGAAGCTACAAGTGGTGATCATGTCAAATGGTTACATGCTAACTTAATAGTAGTAGTACTGCTGGCTCTTTTTATGTGTCAGAGTTGGGGATCCTTCTGTACCTTTCTATTTCAGTGAGCAGATCCTGACTCAAGCGTCCCGGACTGGGGGGAACAGGCAGTGCAGGATCTTCTCGACTGCAGAGGTGGAGAGATAAGATGAGGTAAGCGAGGTGTGACATAAAAATAACTCTCACAAGGTAAAGAAAGCAAACATCAGATTGTTTTGATCCAGGAAGTCAAAGGAAGCTGTAAAACTCCAAATGTGACTTCATACCACAGGTACATTCACATTTTTTTTTGAAAAAGCAACAGGGTTACTTAGGAGATTAATTGCTTTCGTCCAACAAGGAAGATACAACAGTGACGTGCTATCAGGGGAGGCAAGTGAGGCAGTGCCTCACCTTGCCACCAGAAGGGTAAAAGGCTTAACCATGAGATGTTCAAAAACAAAGTAATAAAATAAAATAAGTTTTAATATTTCTCTTTTGGTCTATGCTTTCTATGTGATGGTGTGGTTCCTGTATATTTTGATTATTTTCATGGTTAAAATCGCGGAAATTCCGTGTTTCCTGATCAAAATAACGCAGCAGACGAGAAGTGAGGCAGACACAGGTGTTGCCTCCACGGCTACACACAATGTGTATTGAGGGTGTGCGTGCGAGGGGGCGCGTGCTGTTTGCCACAGGGACAAAGGCAGGCCATGAGGCAGCAAGTACCTCTGCCTCAAAATAGGGGGCGATATATCAAAAGTTAATGAACTGCCAACACCGGTTAACCCTTAAGAACTAGAACTACCATGAATTGATTTACGTGGACCCCGACTTAAACAAGTTGGAAAACTTACTCGGGTGTTACCATTTATTGGTCAATTGTACGGAATATGTACTGTACTGTGCAATCTACTAATAAAAGTTTCAATCAATTCAATCAAAGAAGAAAACGACAACAACTGCTACACTTCCCGCAAACTGTGATGCTTTTCGTCCTAAAAATGGAGGTTTTGAATTCTAAAATAAGGAATTTTTCAAGACTGGACATCTGACTGCACTGCCAGATTTGATTCAAATGTGTGTGGTCCGAGGACAGAAAATAACGCGTTCATTTCAAAAGGATTGGTATAGTGGAAAAGAATGCCTTTGTAGCTGTGCTACAAAAAACATCTTTATTGCTTTCCCTGCCTTTTATTCTCAACGAGTGACCGTGTTTGGACCCAAATGGGATATACTGAGGTGACGACTTGTCCAGGGTGTACCCTGCCTTCTGCCCGAATGCAGCTGATATAGGCTCCAGCACCCCCCGTGACCCCGAGAGGGACAAGCGGTAGAAAATAGATGGATGGATCTGAAAAACCTGCCAAGAAGCCTCGAAAAACATGAAAGCTCACATTCAAGGTCAGATTTCTTCCAAAATGTTTGGAATATCATGTATTGATCTGGCTCTAAATGAGACTAAATATCAGCATCCACAATGCCAATGTAAAGGAAAATCGTGAGATATTAAAAGACCTGATCTCCGTAATATCGCTAAAATTCGTTGTATTTTATCCACTAGCAACGCTGAGATCATTATTCATGCGTTCGTTACGTCTCGTCTCGACTACTGTAACGTATTATTTTCGGGTCTCCCTATGTCTAGCATTAAAAGATTACAATTGGTACAAAATGCGGCTGCTAGACTTTTGACAAGAACAAGAAAGTTTGATCATATTACGCCTATACTGGCTCACCTGCACTGGCTTCCTGTGCACTTAAGATGTGACTTTAAGGTTTTACTACTTACGTATAAAATACTACACGGTCTAGCTCCGTCCTATCTTGTCGATTGCATTGTACCATATGTCCCGGCAAGAAATCTGCATTCAAAGAACTCCGGCTTATTAGTGATTCCCAGAGCCCAAAAAAAGTCTGCGGGCTATAGAGCGTTTTCTATTCGGGCTCCAGTACTATGGAATGCCCTCCCGGTAACAGTTAGAGATGCTACCTCAGTAGAAGCATTTAAGTCCCATCTTAAAACTCATTTGTATACTCTAGCCTTTAAATAGACCCCCCTTTTAGACCAGTTGATCTGCCGTTTCTTTTCTTTTCTCCTCTGCTCCCCTCTTCTTTGTGGAGGGGGGGGGGCACAAGTCCGGTGGCCATGGATGAAGTGCTGGCTGTCCAGAGTCGGGACCCGGGGTGGACCGCTCGCCTGTGTATCGGTTGGGAACATCTCTGCGCTGCTGACCCGTCTCCGCTCGGGATGGTGTCCTGCTGGCCCCACTATGGACTGGACTCTTACTATTATGTCTGGATCCACTATGGACTGGACTCTCACAATATTATGTCAGACCCACCCGACATCCATTGCATTCGGTCTCCCCTAGAGGGGGAGGGTTACCCACATATGCGGTCCTCTCCAAGGTTTCTCATAGTCATTCACATCGACGTCCCACTGGGGTGAGTTTTTCCTTGCCCTTATGTGGGCTTTGTACCGAGGATGTCGTTGTAGCTTGTGCAGCCCTTTGAGACACTTGTGATTTAGGGCTATATAAATAAAGATTGATTGATTGATTGATTATACTGTTTATACTTTCAATTAACAAATTGAAGTCTTGTGAAAGGTTGACAGGATAACTGGCATTAACTGTCAAAATAATTTCAAACTATTGAAGTTAGCTTACAGAATAAACATGTCAATCAACCCATATGATTTTTGCTGTAATATTTTTGTTTTGAAAAGTCACTGTGACTGATAGAAAAGTGATGGTTTTAGCAACATTTTAACCTGTCTGAATGCAATCAATCATTTTGCGTCGGGGCCTGAACCCCCCACCAGGACTTTGTCCTGGACCTACCGGGGCTTGCGGCCCCTGGACCCTGGCTACTAGGTTTTTCTGATTTCAAAAGTTGGCAGGTATGAGTGATGTTTTCTAATGACCGTAAGTCTTGAACTATACAAAGTATTTCAATGCTTGGAATCTGCGCTTTTGCATGATTTACTAGTTACTATGGTCATCTACGTCACAGCAGCTCAGACGGGGCTTTGTACCGAGGATGTCGTTGTAGCTTGTGCAGCCCTTTGAGACACTTGTGATTTAGGGCTATATAAATAAACATTGATTGATTGATTGATTGATTGATTGATAAACACCACTTGCTTTTTGGGGAAACAGGAGCTTGCATTTCGTGGCAATTATCTCAATTGAGAAAACGAGACTTTTAAAACTCACAGAAATGAGAAAAAGGGGGACTTCTACAACAAAGTCATAGAGATCTTCATCCAGAAGGAAAGGCGAATGGACTTCATTTACAAGTAAAGGTAAGATATACCGTCTAGTGCAGGGGTCCCCAAACTACGGGTGGTCCAAAATCCGGCTCGCGGGAAGTCCCAAGTTAAAACATTTTTTGTTTTTCTTTGTTTTGTATTTGTATTATTATTTTTTTTTAATCTGTCCTTTCTAATCTATTTTCCACTGCTTGTTACTCTCGGTGTCTCCCAAGTCAAAAAGTTTGGGGACCCCTGGTCTAGTGTCTGCTCTGCAGTGCTGTGTTAATTGTGTGCTAAGTGTGTTGAAATGTTTTATTCTAGCATCATACTGTGTCTTTTTGTGATTTTGAGCCGGTGCCATTGCATCATACTGTATGTTTGTAAATCTGACTTGTGAGTCAGTGACTTAGCATCATACTATATGTTTGTAAATAGTTGGTCAGTGCCTCCCCAACCTCAAACCTCACTGCACATCACTGAGCTACAAGTGGTTATCATGGCAAACGCTTACATGCTAACTTAATAGTAGTAGTACTGCTAGCTCTCTTTTTTAAGTTTTATTTAGAGTTGGGGATCCTTCTGTACCTTTCTAGTTCGGTGAGCAGATCCTGACTCAAACGTCCCGGACTGGGGGTAACAGGCAGTGGACGATCTTCTCGACTGCAGAGGTGGTGAGATAAGATGAGTTACGGGAGGTGTGACCTAAAAATAACTCTCACAAGATAAGGAAAGCAAAGATTGTTCTGATCCAGTTAGAGAGAGGGAAGTGAGAGGAAGCTGGAAACTCCAAATGGGACTTTATACCACAGGTACAGTACATTTAGATTTTTTTTTTTAAAGCCATAGGTTTACTTAGGAAATTAATTTTTTTTTTCCAACAAGGAAGCTACAAGTGGTTATCATGTCAAATGGTTACATGCTAACTTAATAGTAGTACAGGCCTCGAATTTTAACTTTTTTAGGTCAAGGCAAGTGTTGCCTTAAAGGATGGCTCATATTTTAGGGCACCAAGGCAAGTTAGAAGGGCACCAAGGCAAACATTATTTTCTTTCGAGGCAGGAGATATATATATATACTGTGTATATATATATATATATATATATATATTAGGGATGTCCCGATCCGATATTTGGATCAGATCAGCTGCCGATATTTGCCAAAAATTGCGTATCGGCAAGGCATGGGAAAATGCCGATCCAGATCCAGTTTAAAAAAAAACTCCGGTCCGTGTTTTCCAACGCACCGATTTAAATAATACATTCCACTTTTGTGCTGCTCCGTAATTTCCGTTCCGCATTTTCCAGCACACCTTCAACACATCCACTGGTCTGTGAATTCTCAAGCAGTTGCTTTTAGCTGCTGGCATTACACGACAGGCTCTTCTCACTCTTTCCTGTGTCTCCCTCTCACAGACAGCAAGTGCACCTTCTTACACACGTCACATACTGTCACGACATACGTCACATACGTAAACGTCCTCCCCGAGCAGAGAGGTAGCAGCATGGCTAACGTTAGCGGTGATGCTAGCGCAGCCGTGCGAGCAACGCTCACTCTAAGGTGCTCGCCTGTGCAATTGCGCACTGTTTAAGCGTCCTCTGCGCATAGCAATTATATGCCACGCACAAAATCAAATAAAAAAATAAGCGCATAACAATTTTCGACACACGGACACGACAGAGAAAACAGTTTTCGTCATCATTGTTCAAATATTGTGACGTCTGTCGAGACGCGTATCTCCATTCGGTGCCACACGTCCACACCATCAAAATACCGAGGCAAAAATTTCCACATCAACACCGTATGAAAAAATTAGTGATTTTTTTAGTTGTGATTTTCTTCTCTGCATGAAAGTTTAAAAGTAACATATATTAATGCAGTATGAAGAAGAATGTTTTAATGTAGACATGCAAGCCTTGAAAGAACATTTTGAAAATCAAGACTACATTTCCTGCAAATGGGTGCATTTCTACCCTATATTTTAACTTTAGATTTATTCTCATATCAAACTCTTTTGGCTGTCTTTTTGACACTTACATCCGGCGCCCCCCTCCACACCCTGGATTATAAATAATGTAAATAATTCAATGTGATTATCTTGTGTGATGACTGTATTATGATGATAGTATATATCTGATAGTATATATCTGTATCATGAATCAATTTAAGTGGACCCCGACTTAAAGTTGAAAAACTTATTGAGGTGTTACCATTTAGTGGTTAATTGTACGGAATATGTACTTCACTGTGCAACCTACTAATAAAAGTCTCAATCAATCAATCAAAACACATAGAATCATCATACTGCTGTGATTATATGCATCAAGTGTTCATTCAAGGCTAAGGCAAAATATCGAGATATATATCGTGTATCGCAATATGGCCTTAAAATATCGCAATATTAAAAAAAGGCCATATCGCCCAGCCCTAGTTCAATGATGCCATTTCTGTTTGTCATGTATAATTTTGTCTATTTTGTGTTTATCCTTGAATAAACAGGTCAGTTTCTTGTTACCAACCATTGTGTATTATTCAAACTCCCCTAATTCAGCTGGCTAGTTGTTATCAAGAGTACTAAAACCCTTTTCAACATGATTCTGACAACTAAGTAGGCTAAATAACTTTAATATATGCTCGGATAGGCCAGTATCGGTATCGGATCGGAAATGCAAAAACAATATCGGTATCGGATCGGAAGTGCAAAAACCTGGATCGGGACATCCCTAATATATATATATATATATATATATATATATATATATATATATATATATATATATATATATACATATATATATGTATGTGTGGGGAAAAAAATCACAAGACTATTTCATCTCTACAGGCCTGTTTCATGAGGGGGGTACCCTCAATCGTCAGGAGAAATCTCCTGACGATTGAGGGTACCCCCCTCATGAAACAGGCCTGTAGAGATGAAATAGTCTTGTGATTTTTTTCCCCACACATACATATATTGCGCTCTACTACGGTATCGAGCACTATTTTTTGGATAACCTTATTAAGACATATATACATATATATATATATACATATATATATATATACTTAATGTATATATATTTTACATCGAATAAACAATCTTCACAGCCAGCGTTCAATTCGATGAGATGACAAAACATTTTAGCCAGTATTGATGTTATTTGAACACTGATACAGTTTGCAGTTAAATAAAGGACGAGTGAACAGCCCAGTAAACAAAGTAAAGACTTTATAAACAAGTTGTGACAATGTTCACGACACATTGCCTGCTGCAAAACATCAAATAGTTTTCTTCTTTGCTGTATACTTTTAGTGTGGGGACAAGTGTCTTCAATATTGTCCACACCTGTCTCCATCTAAACACAGCAGTGCACTCTTAAACAAACACTGGAAAGCGAGGGAAAATGACGTTAAACCAAGCGCTTGGCTCCGTTTACTCCGAGGGGAAATCTCCGCAAAGTTGGTATCGTTGGTCCGCCATGATTATCCAGCCAAACACCGTTAGTGTGCATGCGCTAGATTTCATGTTGCCTAAAATGCATTAATAAATGACGGGTTTTCGGTAATTAAAAAATTAAACGGTATTACTAACTATCGCAAATTATCATCATACCGTTTACTGTTACATCCCTCGTCCATTAACAAGTAAAAAGTCAAGGGCGGTCACGGCATGTTCTTGCCGCAAATGTAATTTTTTGGGCATTACGGCAAATGACGAGGGCGGTCGCGGCACCTGCCGTGGTTGCTGCGGTAAAATTCGAGCCCTGGTAGAAGTACTGCTATCTCTCTTTTTAAAGTGTCATTTAGATTTGGGGATCCTTCTGTACTTTTCTATTTCAGCGAGTAAACCCTGACTCAAACGTCCCGGACTGGGGGGAACAGGCAGTGTACGATCTTCTCGACTGCAGAGGTGGAGAGATAAGATGTGTTAAGGGAGATGACATAAACACAGAGGTGGGTAGAGTAGCCAGAAATTGTACTCAAGTAAGAGTACTGTTACTTTAGAGATTTATTACTCAAGTAAAAGTAAGGAGTAGTCACCCAAATATTTACTTGAGTAAAAGTAAAAAGTATGTTGTGAAAAAACTACTCAAGTACTGAGTAACTGATGAGTAACATACACACTCATATCATATATATATATATATATATATATATATATATATACATACATATACATTGATATATACAGTATATAATTTATATGTATTTATTTTGCTGTTTTTGTTTACATGTTAAAGGTGTTTTAATGAATATACATGCATGTTTAACATATAGATTCCTTTCTTTCATGAAGACTAGAATATAAGTTGGTGTATTACCTGATTCTGATGACTTGCATTGATTGTAATCAGACAGTAGTGATGATAACGTCCACGTTTTCAAATGGAGGAGAAGAAAAGTTCCTCCTTTCTGTCTAATACCACATGAAAGTGGTGGGTTTTTGGCATCTTATTTGTCCAGCTTCCATATTCGTTTTTATACACTTTACAAGAAATATATTGGCGTCAAACTCCGTAGCTTGCTAGCTTGTTTGCGCTGGCTTTCGGAGACTCTTGTTTTGAAAGCGCAGGCGCGATGGAGCGGCACTTTTATTGTGAAGACAGGAACGTCCTCATGTGCGGTCCCGTCTTTAGGCTTTTGACGGGATGTACGGTTGAAATAAAAAAGTATCTTTTTTCCTTCACACTTTTGATTGATTGATTGGAACTTTTATTATTAGATTGCACAGTACAGTACATATTCCGTACAATTGACCACTAAATTGTAACACCCCAATAAGTTTTTCAACTTGTTTAAGTCAGGTCATGTGACCACCTGGCTCTGTTTGATTGGTCCAACGTCACCAGTGACTGCATCTGATTGGTGGAACGAAGTGAAACGTCACCAGTAAGGCAGGCACTTTGAAGGTCTGTCTGACAGACCAAAACAAACAAAGCGTGCATTAACAGATCGATAAAAATTAGTAGCGAGTAGCGAGCTGAATGTAGATGAAAGTAGCGGAGTAAAAGTAGCGTTTCTTCTCTATAAATATACTTAAGTAAAAGTAAAAGTATGTGCATTAAAACTACTCTTAGAAGTACAATTTATCCCAAAAGTTACTCAAGTAGATGTAACGGAGTAAATGTAGCGCGTTACTACCCACCTCTGCATAAACATAACTCTCACAAAGTAAAGAAAGCAAAAATCAGATTGTTCTGATCCAGGAAGTGAGAGATAGGCTCCAGCGCCCCCCCGCGACCCCAAAGGGAATGAGCGGTAGAAAATGGATGGATGGATAGGAGATTAATTGTTTTCATCCAACGAGGAAGCTACAAGTGGTTATCATGTCAAATGGTTACATGTTAACTTAATAGTAGTAGTACTGTAGCTCTCTTTTTATGTGTCATTTAGATTTGGGGATCCTTCTGTACCTTTCTATTTCAGTGAGCAGATCCTGCTGCCATTGTTTAGGACTGGGTGGAACAGGCAGTGTACGCTCTTCTCGACTGCAGAGGAGGAGAGATAAGATGAGGTAAGAGAGGTGACATAAAAATAACTCTCACAAGGTAAAGAAAGCAAACATCAGATTGTTCTGATCCAGGAAATGAGACTAAGTGAGAGGAAGCTGGAAACTCCAAATGTGACTTTATACCACAGGTACATTTAGATATATATTTTTAAAAAAGCAATAGGGTTACTTAGGAGATTAATTGTTTTTGTCCTACGAGGAAGCTACAAGTGGTTATCATGTTTACATGCTAACTTAATAGTAGTAGTACTGCTAGCTCTCTTTTTTAATTGTCAGTTAGAGTTGGGGATCCTTCTGTACCTTTCTATTTCAGTGAGCAAATCCTGCTGCCATTGTTTAGGACTGAGGGGAACAGGCAGTGCAGGATCTTCTCGACTGCAGAGGAGGAGAGATAAAATGAGGTAAGGTGACATAAAAATAACTCTCACAAGGTAAAGAGAGCAAACATCAGATTGTTTTGATTGTAATTTGTATTTTAACAAGCAATAGGGTTACTAAGGAGCAGTGTTGGGACTAACGCATTACTGTAACGCCGTTAGTTTCAGCGGTAACTAGTAGTCTAACGCGTTATTTTCTATATTTAGTAACTCAGTTACCGTTACTACATGATGCGTTACTACATAAAAAAATAACGTAAAATAACGCAGTATCGGCTAGAAACAGAAGATCTGAGTGTGTCTTATTGGAGCGCTGCGGTGTCGTCCTTCTGCGTCACAAGGAAAAGTAGTTGAGGAGCGCAGGGGAGACGTTCCTCCAGGGCCTATGTACTTCGGGGCTAACAACCTTCACTTTACCCGGGAGTGGGTCCTTACAGCTGAGGGTGAATGACGAGGCCGGCGGTTTGTTGCAACTTTGTGACTTTATTGGACGCAGCCATCCACCAAGCTAGAGCACCTGCACGCACTCACTGTCGCCGCTCCCTCACCTCTCTCGCCCACTCACTCACTGACGTCACTCACATGCTGTCATATCTTAAAGGGCCATAAACACACACATACGCTACTCTCATAACAACTAACAAGACATCATGGCCAAGCCAGAAGTCGAGTTTCTTAACATGGAGACATTCTCAATACTTTTCTTTTGTCGAGCACAAAGAAAATAACATTTTAAATAAATGTAAGTTGTGTCTTGGATCAAAGATCCTATCTACTTAAAGTTAAAGTGCCATTATGTTGCAGCTATTTAAAATAGTTTTGTCAATTTGTTCTGGCCTGGAATAAATTGGCCCTTTGAAACATATCTTTGTCTTTGTGTGGTGTATGTAGACCACATTGCTTAGCAGAGTTCAGTGATGCAAATGCATGTCAAGTTGATCAACAGATTGTATTATTCTCCAGTGCAATAACAGTACTGAAATGGAGGCTAAAAGGGCAATAATGGGAGCCTTAAAAAAAAAAGTAGTAATTAAATAGTTGCTTTTCACAGTAACGCATTACTTTTTGGTGTAAGTAACTGAGTTAGTAACTGAGTTACTTTTGAAATAAAGTAACTAGTAACTGTAACTAGTTACTGGTTTTCAGTAACTAACCCAACACTGCTTAGGAGATTAATTGTTTTCGTCCAACGAGGAAGCTACAAGTGGTTATCATGTCAAATGGCTACATGCTAACTTAATAGTAGTAGTACTACAAGCTCTCTTTTTATGTGTCATTTAGATTTGGGGATCCTTCTGTACCTTTCTATTTCACTGAGCAAATCCTGCTGCCTTTGTTTAGGACTGGGGGGAACAGGGAGTGTACGATCTTCTCGACTGCAGAGGAGGAGAGATAAGATGAGGTAAGAGAGGTGACATAAAACTAACTCTCACAAGGTAAAGAACGCAAACATCAGATTGTTCTGATCCAGGAAGCTGCAAACTCCAAATGTGACTTTATACCATTTACCGTATTTTTCGGACTATAAGTCGCAGTTTTTTTCATAGTTTGGCCGGGGGTGCGACTTATACTCAGGAGCGACTTATGTGTGAAATTATTAACACATTACCGTGAAATATCAAATATTATTCAGCTCATTCACGTAAGAGACTAGACGTATAAGATTTCATGGGATTTAGCGATTAGGAGTGACAGATTGTTTGGTAAACGTATAGCATGTTCTATATGTTATAGTTATTTGAATGACTCTTACCATAATATGTTACGTTAACATACCAGTTGGTTATTTATGCCTCATATAACGTACACTTATTCAGCCTGTTGTTCACTATTCTTTATTTATTTTAAATTGCCTTTCAAATGTCTATTCTTGGTGTTGGCTTTTATCAAATATATTTCCCCCAAAAATGCGACTTATACTCCAGTGTGACTTATATGTTTTTTCCTTCTTTATTATGCATTTTCGGCCGGTACGACTTATACTCCGGAGCGACTTATACTCCGAAAAATACGGTAGATAAAATTTTTTTAAAAAGCAATAAGGTTACTTAGGAGATCAATTGCTTTTGTCCAATAAGGAAGCTACAAGTGGTTATCATGTCAAATGGTTACATGCTAACTTAATAGTAGTAGTACTGTAGCTCTCTTTTTTATGTATCATTTAGATTTGGGGATCCTTCTGTACCTTTCTATTTCAGTGAGCAAATCTTGCTGCCATTGTTTAGGACTGGTGGGAACAGGCAGTGCAGGATCTTCTCGACTGCAGAGGAGGAGAGATTAGATGAGGTAAGGGAGGTGACATAAAACTAACTCTCACAAGGTAAAGAATCAAATCAAATCAAATCAACTTTATTTATAAAGCACATTTAAAATTTACCACAGGGGTAGCCAAAGTGCTGTACAATGGGCAGGTTAAAAGATAATACGAGTACCGAGCAAACACAACACAACACAAACAGAACACGATAAAAAATAAATAAATAAAATAGAATAAATAAAAACAGTTTCACAGCAGGTGTATTATGGGGCGCCATTGCAGGATGGATATCACTCAGTGTTAAAAGCCATGGAATAAAAGTATGTTTTTAAAAGATATTTAAAAACAGGAAGAGAGGAGGCCTGTCTAACACTCAGAGGTAGGTGGTTCCAGAGTTTGGGAGCAGCAGCGGCGAAAGCTCTGTCACCTCTAAGCTTCAGCCTTGTGTCAGGGACCGTCAGTAGCAGCTGATCGGCTGATCTTAGGGATCGGGTGGGGCAGTAAGGCTGAAGGAGGTCGGAGAGATAGGTTGGCGCGAGGTTGTTTGGACATTTAAAAACAAATAAAAGGAGTTTAAAATTGATTCGATAACGCACAGGGAGCCAGTGAAGGGACGCTAATATAGGGGTGATGTGCTCACGTCTGCGGGTCTGTGTTAGCAGACATACTTGCCAACCCTCCCGGATTTTCCGGGAGACTCCCGAAATTCAGCGCCTCTCCCGAAAACCTCCCGGGACAAATTTTCTCCCGAAAATCTCCCGAAATTCAGGCGGACTCAGGTCCTCCACAATATAAAAAAGCGTACCTGCCCAATCACGTTATAACTATAGAATGATGGAGGGCGAGTTCTTGGTTTCTTATGTGGGTTTATTGTTAGGCAGGTTCATTAATTGTTGCGTGTTAAAAAAGCAGTCACTTTTTTGTATACCGTAAAGCAGTTCGTCTGCCGTAAACAGCAATGTTGTGACACTCTTAAACAGGACAATACTGCCATCTAGTGCATTTGATGAAAGCACTTTTGTGCGTGCCACACAGCAATGCATCATCAGAGAGGGTGTTCAGCATGGTTCGAAAAATAGTGACAGAATAGAACAAGGATGGACAATTCAACCCTTAACTCAACAATGAGTAGATGAGTGTTATGTGTGTGTGTATATGTGTAAATAAATGAACACTGAAATTCAAGTATTTATTTTATATATATATATATATATATATATAGCTAGAATTCACTGGACGTCAAGTATTTCTTATATATATATATATATATATATATATATATATATATATATATATATATATATATATATATATATATATATATATAAATAAATAATAAATGGGTTGTACTTGTATAGCGCTTTTCTACCTTCAAGGTACTCAAAGCGCTTTGACACTACTTCCACATTTACCCATTCACACACACATTCACACACTGATGGAGGGAGCTGCCATGCAAGGTGCTAACCAGCACCCATCAGGAGCAAGGGTGAAGTGTCTTGCTCAGGACACAACGGACATGACGAGGTTGGTACTATGTGGGGATTGAACCAGGGACCCTCGGGTCGCGCACGGCCACTCTTCCACTGCGCCACGCCGTCCATATATATATATATATATATATATATATATATATATATATATATATATATATATATATATATATATATATATATATATGAAATACTTGACTTGGTGAATTCTAGCTGTAAATATACTCCTCCCCTTTTAGCCACTCCCCCAACCACGCCCCCGCCCACCCCCTTCCCCCACCTCCCGAAATCGGAGGTCTCAAGGATGGCAAGTATGGTTAGCAGACGAGCAGCAGAGTTCTGCACGAGCTGCAGGCGGGCGAGGGAGGCCTGGCTAATGCCAACGTACAGGGCATTGCAGTAGTCAAGACGAGTCGAGATAAAGGCGTGGATTAATTTCTCGAGATCATGTCCTGAAAGAAGCGGTTTCACTTTCGCTATTTGGCGTAATTGATAAAAGCTTTTTTGAACGACGCTGCTGATTTGTTTTTCGAATTTATAATCTGAGTCGAACTTTACCCCCAGGTTTGTGACACAGTCGCTGAGATACGGGGTCAGAGTGCCGAGGTCAACGTTGGGGGAGGGAGAGCGACTTGGACCGAACAACATAACTTCTGTTTTGTCTTCATTTAGGCTCAGGAAGTTAGCTGAAAGCCAGACTTTGATGTCGTGCAGGCAGTCAATAAGACGTTGAACCGTGTTATTTTGTGCCATGGGAAAATAAATAAAAGAAAGCAAACATCAGATTGTTCTGATCCAGGAAGTGAGACAAAGTGAGAGAAACTCCAAATGTGACTTTATACCACAGGTACATTTAGTTAAAAAATGTAAAAAAAAGCAATAGGGTTACTTAGGAGATTAATTGTTTTCGTCCAACGAGGAAGCTACAAGTGGTTATCATGTCAAATGGTTACATGTTAACCTAACTTAATAGTAGTAGTACTGTAGCTCTCTTTTTTATGTATCATTGAGATTTGGGGATACTTCTGTACCTTTCTATTTCAGTGAGCAGATCCTGCTGCCATTGTTTAGGACTGGTGGGAACAGGCAGTGTACGATCTTCTCGACTGCAGAGGAGGAGAGATAAGAGGAGGTAAGGTGACATAAAACTAACTCTCACAAGGTAAAGAAAGCAAACATCAGATTGTTCTGATCCAGGAAGCGAGAGGACGCTGGAAACTCCAAATGTGACTTTATACCACAGGTACATTTAGTTAAAAAATAAATTAAAAAAGCAATAGGGTTACTTAGGACTCCGAGATTAATTGTTTTCGTCCAACGAGGAAGCTACAATGTCAAATGGTTACATGCCAACTTAATAGTAGTAGTACCGTATTTTTCGGACTATAAGTCGCAGTTTTTTTTTCATAGTTTGAGATTTCATGGGATTTAGCGATTAGGAGTGACGGATTGTTTGGTAAACGTATAGCATGTTCTATATGTTATAGTTATTTAAATGACTCTTACCATAAATACTACACGGTCTAGCTCCGTCCTATCTTGTCGATTGCATTGTACCATATGTCCCGGCAAGAAATCTGCGTTCAAAGAACTCCGGCTTATTAGTGATTCCCAGAGCCCAAAAAAAGTCTGCGGGCTATAGAGCGTTTTCTATTCGGGCTCCAGTACTATGGAATGCCCTCCCGGTAACAATTAGAGATGCTACCTCAGTAGAAGCATTTAAGTCCCATCTTAAAACTCATTTGTATACTCTAGCCTTTAAATAGCCCCCCTGTTAGACCAGTTGATCTGCCGTTTCTTTTCTTTTCTCCTCTGCTCCCCTTTTCCTTGAGGGGGGGGGGGCTCAGGTCCGGTGGCCATGGATGAAGTGCTGGCTGTCCAGAGTCGGGACCCGGGGTGGACCGCTCGCCTGTGCATCGGCTGGGAACATCTCTACGCTGCTGACCCGTCTCCGCTCGGGATGGTGTCCTGCTGGCCCCACTATGGACTGGACTCTTATTATTATGTTGGATCCACTATGGACTGGACTCTCACAATATTATGTCAGACCCACTCGACATCCATTGCTTTCGGTCTCCCCTAGAGGGGGGGGGGTTACCCACATATGCGGTCCTCTCCAAGGTTTCTCATAGTCATTCACATCGACGTCCCACTGGGGTGAGTTTTTCCTTGCCCGTATGTGGGCTTTGTACCGAGGATGTCGTTGTGGCTTGTGCAGCCCTTTGAGACACTTGTGATTTAGGGCTATATAAATAAAGATTGATTGATGATTGATTGATTGATATGTTACGTTAACATACCAGGCACGTTCTCAGTTGGTTATTTATGCCTCATATAACGTACACTTATTCAGCCTGTTGTTCACTATTCTTTATTTATTTTAAATTGCCTTTCAAATGTCTATTCTTGGTGTTGGGATTTATCAAATAAATGTTCCAAAAAAATGCGATATAATAATAATAACTTGGATTTATATAGCGCTTTTCTAAGTACCCAAAGTCGCTTTACATGTAAAGTTAAAGTTAAAGTTAAAGTACCAATGATTGTCACACACACTCTAGGTGTGGCGAGATTATTCTCTGCATTTGACCCATCACCCTTGATCACCCCCTGGGAGGTGAGGGGAGCAGTGGGCAGCAGCGGTTGCCGCGCCCGGGAATCATTTTTGGTGATTTAACCCCCAATTCCAACCCTTGATGCTGAGTGCCAAGCAGGGAGGTAATGGGTCCCATTTTTTATAGTCTTTGGTATGACTCGGCCGGGGTTTGAACTCACAACCTACCGATCTCAGGGCGGACACTCTAACCACTAGGCCACTGAGTAGAACCCATCAATCATTCACACCTGGTGGTGGTAAGCTACTTTCATAGCCACAGCTGCCCTGGGGTAGACTGACGGAAGCGTGGCTGCAATTTGCGCCAACGGCCCCTCCGACCACCACCTATCATTCAATTCACCGGTGTGAGTGGCACCGGGGGCAAAGGGTGAAGTGTCCCGCCCAAGGACACAACGGCAGCGATTTTCTTTTGGATGGTAAGAGGCGGGGAGCGAACCTGCAACCCTCAGGTTTCTGGCACGGTTGCTCTACCCACTACGCCATGCCGCCCCAATATATATACACTCCAATGTGACTTATATATGTTTTTTCCCTTCTTTATTATGCATTTCTGGCCGGTGCGACTTATACTCCGGAGCGACTTATACTCCGAAAAACACGGTACTACTGACTTTTTATGTGTCATCGAGATTTGGGGATACTTCTGTACCTTTCTATTTCAGTGAGCAAATCCTGCTGCCATTGTTTAGGACTGGGGGGAACAGGCAGTGTACGATCTTCTCGACTGCAGAGGAGGAGAGATAAGATGAGGTAAGGTGACATAAAAATAACTCTCACAAAGTAAAGAAAGCAAACATCAGATTGTTCTGATCCAGGAAGTGAGACGAAGTGAGAGGAAGCTGGAAACTCCAAATGTGACTTTATACCATTTAGATAAAAAATAAAGCAATAAGGTTACTTAGGAGATTAATTGCTTTTAAAAAGTTAAAAGTTAAAGTACCAATGATTGTCACACACACACTAGGTGTGGCGAGATTATTCTCTGCATTTGACCCATCACCCTTGATCACCCCCTGGGAGGTGAGGGGAGCAGTGGGCAGCAGCGGTGGCCGCGCCCGGGAATCATTTTTGGTGATTTAACCCCCAATTCCAACCCTTGATGCTGAGTGCCAAGCAGGGAGGTAATGGGTCCCATTTTTATAGTCTTTGGTATGACTCGGCTGGCCGGGGTTTGAACTCACAACCTACCGATCTCAGGGCGGA
Source organism: Nerophis lumbriciformis (assembly GCF_033978685.3). Lineage (NCBI taxonomy): Eukaryota > Metazoa > Chordata > Actinopteri > Syngnathiformes > Syngnathidae > Nerophis > Nerophis lumbriciformis. The sequence goes on along the minus strand of NC_084582.2, from coordinate 3,825,489 downwards.
CACTCTAACCACTAGGCCACTGAGTAGGTGTCTAACGAGGAAGCTACAAGTGGTTATCATGTCAAATGGTTACATGTTAACTTAATAGTAGTAGTACTGCTATCTCTCTTTTTTTAAGTGTCATTTAGATTTGGGGATCCTTCTGTACCTTTCTATTTCAGTGAGCAGATCCTGACTCAAACGTCCCGGACTGGGGGGAGCAGGCAGTGCACGATCTTCTCGACTGCAGAGGAGGAGAGATAAGATGAGGTAAGGGACGTGACATAAAAATATTCTCACGAAGCAAAGAAAGCAAACATCAGATTGTTCTGATCCAGGAAGTGAGAGGAATATATATTTTTAAGTGTCATTTAAGAACTCTTCTCCCTTGTTAAATCTTAAAACACTAGTTGTATATCTAAGTTGTTTGATTAACAAACAGTGTGTTTGTACTATTTAGAATAGATGTCTTATTTCATAATTTACGCGGGAAAGATTACCGTATTTTTCGGACTATAAGTCGCAGTTTTTTTTCATAGTTTGGCCGGGGGTGCAACTTATACTCAGGAGCGACTTATGTGTGAAATTATTAACACATTACCGTAAAATATCAAATAATATTATTTAGCTCATTCACGTAAGAGACTAGACGTATAAGATTTCATGGGTTTTAGCGATTAGGAGTGACAGATTGTTTGGTAAACGTATAGCCTGTTCTATATGTTATAGTTATTTGAATGACTCTTACCATAATATGTTACGTTAACATACCAGTTGGTTATTTATGCCTCATATAACGTACACTTATTCAGCCTGTTGTTCACTATTCTTTATTTATTTTAAATTGTCTTTCAAATGTCTATTAATGGTGTTGGGTTTTATCAAATCAATTTCCCCAAAAAATGCGACTTATATATGTTTTTTCCTTCTTTTTTATGCATTTTCGGCCAGTGCGACTTATACTCCGGAGCGACTTATACTCCGAAAAATGTGGTAATTAAGAATAACATAACCTATGTTATATAATACTCTACATTGTTATGATATGCCAAGCTACTCTGCACTGCGTTATGATATGCATTAAAAGGTTCTGTTATGCTATGGCATCAAAAGGTACTTTGTGGTTATGCTACGTCCTGTTAGTTTTAAGCAGAGGTGGGTAGTAACGCGCTACATTTACTCCGTTACATCTACTTGAGTAACTTTTGGGATAAATTGTACTTCTAAGAGTAGTTTTAATGCAACATACTTTTACTTTTACTTGAGTATATTTATAGAGAAGAAACGCTACTTTTACTCCGCTACTTTTATCTACATTCAGCTCGCTACTCGCTACTAATTTTTATCGATCTGTTAATGCACGCTTTGTTTGTTTTGGTCTGTCAGACAGACCTTCATAGTGCCTGCGTTTCAACAAATACAGTCACTGGTGACGTTCACTCCGTTCCACCAATCAGATGCAGTCACTGGTGACGTTGGACCAATCAAACAGAGCCAGGGGTCACATGACCTGACTTAAACAAGTTGAAAAACTTATTGGGGTGTTACCATTTAGTGGTCAATTGTACGGAATATGTACTGTACTGTGCAATCTACTAATACAAGTTCCAATCAATCAATCAAAAGTGTGAAGGAAAAAAGACCATTTTTTATTTCAACCGTACACCCCGTCAAAAGCCTAAAGACTGACTGCACAGTTCCTGTCTTCACAATAAAAGTGCCGCTCCATCGCGCCTGCGCTTTCAAAATAAGAGTCTCCGAAAGCCTGCGCAAACAAGCTAGCAAGCTACGGAGTTTGCCGCCAATGTATTTCTTGTAAAGTGTATAAAAACGAATATGGAAGCTGGACATATAAGATGCCAAAAACAAACCACTTTCATGTGGTATTAGACAGAAAGGAGGAACTTTTTTTCTCCTCCATTTGAAAACCTGGACGTTTGTCATCACTACTGTCTGATTACAATCAATGCAAGTCATCAGAATCAGGTAATACACCAACTTATATTCTTGTCTTCATGAAAGAAAGGAATCTATATGTGTTAAACATGCATGTATATTCATTAAAACACCTTTAACATGTAAACAAAAACGGCAAAAAAATAATAAATAAATTATATACTGTATATATCTATGTATATATATATATATATATATATATATATATATATATATATATATACATATATATATATGTGTGTGTGTGTATATGTATATATATATCTATATATATATATATGTAACAGCATGCCGCCATAGACGGAAACACCTCCTAGGTAACACATGAGCCAATCACCACGCCCCTAGGCCAGCCTGTACCCACCCACTCTGTGCCCTATATAAACCATGGTATGCGAATGCTCCCATTAAAATCTCCTGACGATTGAGGGTACCCCCCCTCATGAAACAGGCCTGTAGAGATGAAATAGTCTTGTGATTTTTTCCCACACATACATATATATATATATATATATATATATATATATATATATATATATATATATATATATATATATATGTGTGTGTGTATGTTACTCATCAGTTACTCAGTACTTGAGTAGTTTTTTTACAACATACTTTTTACTTTTACTCAAGTAAATATGTGGGTGACTACTCCTTACTTTTACTTGAGTAATAAATCTCTAAAGTAACAGTACTCTTACTTGAGTACAATTTCTGGCTAAGAAAACAATTAAAACCTTCAAATAAAATATTGAATTAAACTTTAAATGACATTCTGAAAATATAATTGCATTTTTGTCAAAATATCAAGGTCTTTTTTGAAGTACGGTACTTTAAATTTTGCATGAAAGCAATTTGCTACCATTAAAATGTAATCATTTGACAGCACTAGTTATGTTATGTTGTCTTAAGTTACAGTATATTAGGCTATGTTGTGTTTAGTACTGACAAATGTTTTTTTTTATTAATTAAAACGTTTTTTTAATTAATTACACTTTTTAATTTGGTTTAACCCTGATTTTCCAAAGCTTATTTCTCGCTTGCATAGTTCAAATTAACTTAAAAAAAAAAGATTGTCAGAATGTCATCTAGGAATATTTTTTGAAATGTTTAACTTGAATGCACTACATTTATTTGCTGAAAACCTGGTAGCTGTTTATCTAAAGTCCAGTCAGGGTTTATTTTGGAGTGAAATTTGCTACGGAAGGTTAAAACATTTGTATGCACGTACAACACTTAAAACCTTTAGTAAATCAGTAGTTGAAATTAAATTATGGAAGGAAAGAGCAAATAAGTCAAAGTCAAAGTGTTTACAAAGTATAAAGAAGAATAATCCTAATATACAGGTACAGTACATCTCAAACCTTATCGAAAAATTAGACAATTAATCCAATTATGCGAATCACAACTTACTTAACTATTTACTATATTATTGAAAACTTTATTGTTCATTCATTTATTTATTTATTTAATCTGTGCTACTTATTTAGCACAGGAAGTGAACAAACAAACGTGTAAGAATTTGCTATGAAAGGCAAAAAGGGGTTGGATCAAATAAGCTGTGCTTCTTCCTACTCCTTTTCAGACAAGTTTTAATGAGAAATCGGAAACATGTGATGTGCCATTGTTAAACAAGGGTGTAGTGAGGTTGGTATGTGTGCTGTATCTGTGCTGACAAAAATGAGCAGTGCAGACGGAGGGATTTTGCAACAGTTTTCTACCTTGCATGATTTTGTTTCGATTGCATTCATTTAAAAAAAGATAGCACGAGTTTGGAAAACAAGCTTCGCATCAACTTGTATGCAAATATATCCGCTAGCCCTTTTTATTTTTATGTTTGCTTTTCTTCCTGTCACTCACACACACTGAGACATACTCAGGCTCCAAGTAAAAGTTAGCAAACAACAGATGAGGAATTATAATGCTCATTTTAGGATAATGTTGATCAGTAAAGCACGGTCATCAAACTGTCAAGCAGCTAAAACACAAGATATCATTTTTATTGTCATATTCCAGTTGTTACTGTACTGATACTAAAAACATGATTTTAAAGATTAGTTTTGTCTTTGCTTTTGGTTTAGAAAATAAAATGTCACGGCCAGGGCGCATTCCACCAGACTCGTCCCCAGTGGATTTGGGGAGTCTTGGGCCAGCGACCCACCACCAGTTCTCCCCTCCACCCTCCCTTGACTTTTGTTCCTGTGTTTTTTCTGGTTCGATTTCTAGGACATCTGGGATCTGTCCATAAGGAGGGGGGTACTGTCACGGCCAGGGTGCATTCCAATGCGCCCTCATCTTTGTGCTCTGCTTGTTGCGCTTCGGGACGCGCCCACGCGTCTCCGCCCTGCAGCAGCCGGCAGCTGCAATCATACATTGGCAATCTGTGCACCTGCCGCTAATGAGAGGTCCTGCCTGCAAGAGCCTGCTCAGCCTGCTACCCGTGGCCAGAACGTCCCCGGTCTGCCTTTGTTCCTGTGTTGGCGAGCTGTGCATCTCGTCATTCCTTGTTTCTCCCCCTGCTTCTCGGAGTGCCTTTTGGATCTCGACCTCCCGCTTTGGACACGGACCTCTTAACGCCTCTCTCTGCTCCACGGACCCCTTTTGCTTATAGCGCCTTTGGATGTGTCTGCTTCCTCACCCAACATTTATGGTAATACTCAACAGCTAATTATTCATACACATAGTCTTCCACCATACACCCCTTTTGGATCTAGTTCACAGATGCAATTCCCATTTTTATAAATTATATTGTTTGTTATTATATAAATATTTATATATATAATAAATCATAGAGCAACACTGCCCCCTTGTGTCTGTGCTGTCAACTCCTTCCAGCATACATAACATAAAAGAGGTGTCGTTTTACATTTAGTGACACCATTTGGATTAATACAGTTTTTTCATGAACGTTAGGCCAAATTTGGCAAGATAGTGTTAAGTCAAATCCAGTGAGTTTAGCCAGTATATTTACAGCACTGTAAATATTTGCCATAAACTGTAAGAAATAGTTGATTATTGTTTAGTTTTTTTTACTAATTTTACCGAAAATAGGGTTGCCAATGGGAACAATAACAAACCACAGTATTAAAAAGAAAAGGATTTATAGGAGACCCGAGTTAGGCCCCATGTGTCAAACTCGAGGTTTCTCAACAAGACCCAGGAATTAGCCAAATGTGTTTGTAAACCAAACAATTCAAACATACTGACAATTATGTAAGATATTTGTGTAATTAAGTATTTAATTGTGTTGTATGATGAGTAGATCATACAGTTCCAAGTATATGATTTATCTGGCCAGGGACCAATAGTGCAATCACCCACTTTTTAAGGTGTATGCAAACACATCACAGGCGAAAATAAAATAATAGTTAATAGTTACAATGATTAAGGTGATGTATAATGAAAATATTGGCAGTAGAGAACCTTACATCATTACCCCTGACATCCTTATTTACAGTAAGTGTAAGTACCTGTACTCAGTTACTGTGGTGGTCACATGGGAGCTCAGGGGGTCCTTCTCCTTGCTGCAAAAAGACGATAATGACAAGATGGAGGGTTAAGGAGCGAAGAAATGCATGAATTACTTAAATATGGGAGAAAAAGGGACCTGAATAGAAAGTTGTTATATAATGTGATGTTATGTTATAAAAGCTTGATTTGTTGGGTTATGTTATGTATGAAAGTTATGTTGTGCTATATTATGTTATGTGTTAAAAGTTTTTTTACGTGTCAGTTATGCTATCTTATTGAAACTTATTGAAACTTGATGTGTCGTGTTAAGTTCTACTACACCATGGGTTGCCAAACATCCCTTGAAAATCGAAATTGTCCGATATTTGGAAACAAAAGTGAGCTGAAAAGGGACACACTTTGTCGCACTATCGAAATCATTGCTGTTTGAGTTTTATGACATTTATATTTATTACCTTTGCCGAGTCTGCTACCTAGCTAAAATAGTTACCTAACTAGAGTTATCTGCCTACTGTAGCACCTGGTCTTTGAACCCCAAAGGTGACTCTTTGCTGCAAGGACATTTAGTCTTTTAGTGCCATTTAACAAGTCTTCTCCCTTATTAATCATGTCTTGTCTTCAAAACACTAGTTTTATTTCTAAGTTGATTAACAGAAAAACATTATGGGCCTGATCGCCTAAAGGTTTGCACGTACTAAAACACGTGCAAAATTGATAACACATGTAAAGCTAATGTACTAAACTTGTGCGCAGAAGATTGCAGACACGCTAATTGCAATCCATTTAGAGCATGGGTGTCAAACTCTGGCCCACGGGCCAAATTTGGCCCGCTGTATAATTTCACTTGGTCCTTGAGGCGATATCAAATTAACACTAGAGCTGGGCCGCCGATTATATTCAGCGGCGGTGCCGCTGTAACACCGCATTCACCGCTAATTCTCATACTTGCCAACCCTCCCGGGGTGTATATTGCAGCCCGGAAGAGTTAAGGCTGCATGAGATTCTGGGTATTTGTTTTGTTGTGTTTATGTTGTGTTACGGTGTGGATGTTCTCCCGAAATGTGTTTGTCATTCTTGTTTGGTGTGGATTCACAGTGTGGCGCATATTTCTAACAGTGTTAAAGTTATTTATACGGGCACCGTCAGTGTAACCTGTATTGCTGTTGGCCAAGTATGCATTGCATTTACGTGTGTGTGCGTGCTGAAGTCACACATATTTTTTGTGATCGGGCCTGCACGTTGTTGGAATGGATGAAAAGCAGACGTGACGACAGCTCGTGGAGGACGATAAACGCAGTGCCTTTAAAGCACGCCCCCAAGACTGTGGTCCGGGTGGACTACGAGGTATAATGACTGATGAACACCTTCGTTCGATAATGAAGGTTGCCTCAGCTCAAAGCCTGAGCCCCGACATTAATGAACTAGCATCCAAGAAAAGATGGCAGTAATCTGGTTTGGGCACATCAGATTAGATCAGTGTGTTGCAAACTGAGCAGTTTAAAGTCCTGAATGGTTGGTTTATTCATTGTTATTTTATTTTCTAATTTATGAGCCTGTGGAAAAAGTTAATGTTGATATTTACCTCAGAACGCTGCAAATAGAAAAGAGGCATTCAATTTGTATTTAAATTGTATTTGATATGCCATAGATATTTTTTTATTATTATTATTTGAAACTAGATTTTGCATGTCACTATAAAGTTATATAAGCCTTGCTTGTTCAATATTCAATGCAAAACTTGTTTGGGTCCCTATTAAAAGGTTAATTTGTTCAACCTTGGCCCACGGCTTTGTTCAGTTTTAAATTTTGGCCCACTCTGTATTTGAGTGTGACACCCCTGATTTAGAGTGTCTGTCTTTCATGAATATGCAGGATATTTGCTGACCATCACGCCCTCAATACTGGGAGGAGAAGATGCAATACAATTATTTAGCACACGCAGTGTGATTCATCAAGACCAAAAGTCAACTGCTAGCGCTATTTTGCATCTTTATTTAGCATGTCTGAAAAGTATGTGCAAACTGACACAGCTACACAAACGACTGTGAGAAATGAGGCCATAACGCTGCAGCTCCAGCCTATGTATGCTTGTCACCATATTGACTGTCAAAAATGGAAATATCAGACATACCGTCTATTCAGCAATATCATTTTATAATTGTTCAGCAGCTCGATGATTTAAGGGGCTGAATAAAATGCGTTTTGGTGTGTGCTGAAGTGTTTTTAATGACATTTCTTTTTATATATAGAAGATATAATATTAACATATCTCCTATATGAAAAAAAATTCTTGCAATATGCATTTTCTTGCGTCTAGACTCTGGAACGCATGTTTGCAGTTAGTGCCAGCCTCTTCCATGATGAATAAAAATGGTTTGCATTGTAAATGCACTGCAGGACAGCTACAAAAATGGCCATAAAAAGTAGTCGCACATGTCTTTTAAAACATAGCAAAACGCCACAGGTAGGAGCATGTTATTTTGTGATGTCACTTCATGTGAGAAAGGACGGTGACTGAAAGAGCTCTGTATTGATCCGAGGTACTTGAACTATTTATGTACTCCTCCGGACCACATATTTCGACTAGAGATGTCCGATAATATCGGTTAAAATGTAATATCGGAAATTATCGGTATCGTTTTTTTTTTACTATCGGTATCGGGGTTTTTTTGGTTTTTTTAATTAAATCAACATAAAAAACACAAAATACACTTACAATTAGTACACCAACCCAAAAAACCTCCCTCCCCCATTCACACAAAAGGGTTGTTTCTTTCTGTTATTAATATTCTGGTTCCTACATTATATATCAATATATATCAATACAGTCTGCAAGGGATACAGTCCGTAAGCACACATGATTGTGCGTGCTGCTGGTCCACTAATAGTACTAACCTTTAACAGTTAATTTTACTCATTTTCATTAATTACTAGTTTCAATGTACCGTATTTTCCGCACTATAAGCCGCGCCTAAAAACCACACATTTTCTCAAAAACTGACAGTGCGGCTTATAACCCGGTGCGCCTTATATATGGATTAATATTAATATTCATTTTCATAAAGTTTAGGTCTCGCAACTCCGGTAAACAGCCGCCATCTTTTTTCCCCGTAGAAGAGGAAGCGCTTCTTCTTCTACGGTAAGCAACCACCCGCCCCCGTAGAAGAAGAAGAAGCGCGCGGATATTACGTTTCATTTCATTTGTGTGTTTACATCTGTAAAGACCACAAAATGGCTCCTATTAAGAGACACGCGTACAACGCAGAATTCAAACTCAAGGCAATAAGTCACGCAGTAGAACACGGAAATAGAGCAGCAGCAAGAGAATTGAACATAAATGAATCAATGGTGCGTAGGTAGAGGAAGCAACAAGATGACCTGCGCCACTAAGACAGGGAGACAGCGCCGGACGACATACGCCAACATCTGCCAGTGGATTGTAAATGCCTGGGCGGATATATCGGTCTCAACTGTGGTCCGAGCTTTCCGGAAGGCAGGATTCATGGAACTGCTGGACAACAACAACAGCAACATTGACTCTAATGACTTCGACGAGACGGAGCCGGCCATTTTGGATGCCGTTTTCGCCCAACTTTTTAATTCAGACACTGAAGAAGAATTCGAGGGATTTATGGATGAGGAATAACTTCAGAAAGTGGGCTTTAAATGTTTATTTTGTGTGTTGTGTGACATTAACGTTCGAGCAACGTTGAGTTATTGATGTTGCGATTGCTCTGCACTAATTTGAGTGTTACTATTTTTGTGATTGCACATTTGCACATTACATTTTGGGGGTGAACAGAGTTGTTAGAACGCTGGTTTGTAATATATTATTAAAGTTTGACTGACCTATCTGACTGTTTTTTTGACATTCCCTTTAGCGCAGCGTAGGCGCGGCTTATAACCCGGGGCGGCTTATAGGTGGACAAAGTTTTGAAATATGCCATTCATTGAAGGTGCGGCTAATAACCCGGGGCGGCTTATAGTGCGGAAAATACGGTAACTGTTTTTATATTGTTTTACTTTCTTTTTTATTCAAGAAAATCCATCCATCCATCCATCTTCTTCCGCTTATCCGAGGTCGGGTCGCGGGGGCAGCAGCCTAAGCAGGGAAACCCAGACTTCCCTCTCCCCAGCCACTTCGTCCAGCTCCTCCCGGGGGATCCCGAGGCGTTCCCAGGCCAGCCGGGAGACATAGTCTTCCCAACGTGTCCTGGGTCTTCCCCGTGGCCTCCTACCGGTCGGACATGCCCTAAACACCTCCTTAGGGAGGCGCTCGGGTGGCATCCTGACCAGATGCCCGAACCACCTCATCTGGCTCCTCTCGATGCGGAGGAGCAGCGGCTTTACTTTGAGCTCCCCCCGGATGACAGAGCTTCTCACCCTATCTCTAAGGGAGAGCCCCGCCACCCGGCGGAGGAAACTCATTTCGGCCGCTTGTACCCGTGATCTTGTCCTTTCGGTCATAACCCAAAGCTCATGACCATAGGTGAGGATGGGAACGTAGATCGACCGGTAAATTGAGAGCTTTGCCTTCCGGCTCAGCTCCTTCTTCACCACAACGGATCGATACAGCGTCCGCATTACTGAAGACGCCGCACCGATCCGCCTGTCGATCTCACGATTCACTCTTCCCTCACTCGTGAACAAGACTCCGAGGTACTTGAACTCCTCCACTTGGGGCAAGATCTCCTCCCCAACCCGGAGATGGCACTCCACCCTTTTCCGGGCGAGAACCATGGACTCGGACTTGGAGGTGCTGATTCTCATCCCAGTCGCTTCACACTCAGCTGCGAACCGATCCAGTGAGAGCTGAAGATCCTGGCCAGATGAAGCCATCAGGACCAAATCATCTGCAAAAAGCAGAGACCTAATCCTGCAGCCACCAAACCGGATCCCCTCAACGCCTTGACTGCGCCTAGAAATTGTTTTTAATTTATTTATCATAATTTATAAAAAAAAAATTAAAAGTACCTTATCTTCACCATACCTGGTTGTCCAAATTAGGCATAATAATGTGTTAATTCCACGACTGTATATATCGGTTGATATCGGTATCGGTTGATATCGGTATTGGTAATTAAAGAGTTGGACAATATCGGAATATCGGCAAAAAGTCATTATCGGACATCCCTAATTTCGACCACAATTCCAGATCTGTTTGCGGATACTACTGTGCTTGAACATCGTCAGGTGGGAGAAACTAACTCCTTGAAAAAGATTAATTATGGCTACTGTCGATGTCCAGCAAGACAAGCTCATCACTTCTAACCTTCAAGCTTCAAAGCCGTCAAAACCTAAAATATATGGGGAAAAAAAAGGCTTCTACCCCAACAAATGCAGGGGAAGAGGGTGTGGAAGAGAGTCCATAGTCAGGTAGCCTTCAAGAAGGAATACGGATGTTGCATAATATGGGAGCCAGCCAGACTAAAGTGTCTGCTAGGCTTGATAGACAGCACAAGGACATGAAATACTTGTAAAATATTAAGGAAGCGAGGAAGGATTCTGCAACACTTGGTGAGGATACTGCAATACTGCGTAAACAAATGGATGGACTGGAAGAAAAGGTGATTGGACTAGAGGAGGAAGTGAATATATTAAAGAAGCAAAATAATGAAAAGAATCAGAAATCAAAAGATGTGTCATATTCAGGAAGTACAAGAGTCTGTACGCTTGAACAATGTGATTATGACTGGCCTTTAGATAACACGCATGCCTAATGGGAAAGCAGCTGATAACAGAGGATAAGAACAAGATGCTGCTACTTCAACAGTGCAACAGATGGACAACATTCTGAGGTCAAAGGGGATGAATGTGTTAACAACATCGAAACATGCATTCCAATGTCTGGCAGGAATAAGGCCACACATGTCATCATCATTAGTCCACCAACAAAATGGCTTTGTTGACGCAGCAAGTCAAACTGAAGGGAACAAACGTCTACATCAGGTGTGTCAAACTCAAATACAGAGTGGGCCAAAATTTTAAACTGAACAAAGCCGCGGGCCAAGGTTGAACAAATCAACCTTTTAATAGGGACCAAAACAAGTTTTGCATTGAATATTGAACAAGCAAGGCTTATATAACTTTATAGTGACATGCAAAATCCAGTTTCAAATAACAATAATTAAAAAATATCAATGGCATATCAAATACAATTTAAATAAAAATTGAATGCCTCTTTTCTATTTGCAGCGTTCTGAGGTAAATATCAACATTAACTTTTTCCACAGGCTAATAAATTTGAAAATAAAATAATGAATAAACCAACCATTCAGGACTTTAAACTGCTCAGTTTGCAACACACTGATCTAATCTGATGTGCCCAAGCCAGATACCTGACATCTTTTCTTGGATGCTAGTTCATTAATGTCGGGGCTCAGGCTTTGAGCTGAGGCAACCTTCATTATCGAACAAAGGTGTTCATCAGTCATTATATCTCGTATTCCACAGTCTTGGGGGCGTGCCTTACAGGCACTGCTTTTAACGTCCTCTATGAGCTATCGTCACGTACGCTTTTCATCCTTTCTAACAACGTGTCCGCCTAGTCACAAGATATGAGCGGCTCCTGTACGCACACACACGTAAATGCAACGCATACTTCCATCAACAGCGATACAGTTTACACTGAGAGTGACCCTATAAGCAACTTTAACATTGTTAGAAATATAAAGTTCAAGTTAAAGTACCAATGATTTGTCACACACACACTAGGTGTGGCGAAATTATTCTCTGCATTTGACCCATCACCCTTGATCACCCCCTGGGAGGTGAGGGGAGCAGTGGGCAGCAGCGGTGGCTGCGCCCGGGAATCATTTTTGGTGATTTAACCCCCAATTCCAACCCTTGATGCTGAGTGCCAAGCAGGGAGGTAATGGGTCCCATTTTTAAAGTCTTTGGTATGACTCGGCCGGGATTTGAACTCCCAACCTACCGATCTCAGGACGGACACTCTAACCACTAGGCCACTGAGTATACGCCACACTATGAATCCACACCAAACAAGAATGACAAACACATTTTGGGAAAACATCCGCACAGTAACACAACATAAACACAACAGAACAAATACCCAGAACCCTTTGCAGCACTAGGTGTTGTGCTGGATAATGCACCCCCGGCGTAGAATGCACCCCCTGACGGGGGTGTTATATCAACTAAAGCCCACACTTAAAAGTTTCCACGTGCAAGATTGAATCTATTTAAAAAAGTTATTTAATAAGAAGCCAAAAGTGCAAAAACAATAATGTTCGTGTTGGAGGAGTTGTGAATGAATGAAATATGAAATCCGTGCTGCAGTCACTGCTGGGCCACAACATTAAGTACACCTGCAGACTGCGGCACGGATTTCGGCATTATACGCCAGGGGTGCATTATCCGGCACAACACCTGGACGCTACTAGTGTTAATTTGATATCGCCTCACGGGCCAAGTGAAATTACACGGCAGGCCAAATTTGGCCCGCAGGCCAGAGTTTGACACTCATGGTCTACATCAATGAGTATCTGACAAAACACAATGCTGACATCGCCAAAAAGGCACACTAGTTGAGGAAGCAGGGGAAAATTCAGGGGCCTTGAAGTGCCAACTGTAAAATCTACATAAAGTTTAAAATGTAGGACAGGAAGAAGTGAAAGTACCTGTTGTTAAAGACATTAAGGAACTGGACAAATACAGAAGATTACTTTAACTCCACTGCAAGAACATAATCAGTTAAGTTATGTTGTCTTATGTTATATTATGTTATGTTTACTGCTGTCAATTGATTATTTTTCATACATATTAATCACACTTTCAAATTTAGATTAATCCTGATTATTCATGGATTATTACTCGCTTGGATTATTTTAATTACCGTATTTTTCGGAGTATAAATCGCTCCGGAGTATAAATCGCACCGGCCGAAAATGCATAATAAAGAAGGAAAAAAACATGTATAAGTCACACTGGAGAATAAATCGCATTTTGGGGGGAATTTATTTGATAAAACCCAACACCAAGAATAGACATTTGAAAGGTAATTTAAAATAAATAAAGAATAGTGAACAACAGGCTGAATAAGTGTACGTTATATGAGGCATAAATAACCAACTGGTATGTTAACGTAACATATTATGGTAAGAGTCATTCAAATAACTATAACATATAGAACATGCTATACGTTTACCAAACAATCTGTCACTCCTAAATCCCATGAAATCTTATACGTCTAGTCTCTTACGTGAATGAGCTAAATAATATTATTTGATATTTTACGCTAATGTGTTAATAATTTCACACATAAGTCGCGGCCAAACTATGAAGAAAACTGCAACTTATAGTCCGAAAAATAAGGTACTTGTTGTTAAAGACATTAAGGAACTGGACAAATACAGACGATTACTTTATCTCCACTGCAAGAACATAATCAGTTAAGTTATGTTGTCTTATGTTATATTATGTTATGTTTACTGCTGTCAATTGATTATTTTTTTATACAGATTAATCACACTTTCAAATTTAGATTAATCCTGATTATTCATAGATTATTACTCGCTTGGATTATTTGAATTATCGTATTTTTCGGAGTATTAGTCGCTCCGGAGTATAAGTCGCACCGGGCGAAAATGCATAATAAAGAAGGAAAAAAACATATATAAGTCGCATTTTTGGGGGAAATTTATTTGATAAAACCCAACACCAAGAATAGACATTTGAAAGGCAATTTAAAATAAATAAAGAATAGTGAACAACAGGCTGAATAAGTGTACGTTATATGAGGCATAAATAACCAACTGGTATGTTAACGTAACATATTACGGTAAGAGTCATTCAAATAACTATAACATATAGAACATGCTATACGTTTACCAAACAATCTGTCACTCCTAATCGCTAAATCCCATGAAATCTTATACGTCTAGTCTCTTACGTGAATGTGCTAATTAATATTATTTGATATTTTACGGTAATGTGTTAATAATTTCACACATAAGTCGCTCCTGAGTATAAGTCGCACCCCCGGCCAAACTATGAAAAAAACTGCGATTTATAGTCCGAAAAATACGGTACTTGTTGTTAAAGACATTAAGGAACTGGACAAATACAGAAGATTACTTTATCTCCACTGCACGAACATAATCAGTTAAGTTATGTTGTCTTATGTTATATTATGTTATGTTTACTGGTGTCAATTGATTATTTTTTATACAGATTAATCACACTTTCAAATTTAGATTAGTCCTGATTATTCATAGATTATTACTCGCTTGGATTATTTGAATTATCGTATTTTTCGGAGTATTAGTCGCTCCGAAGAATAAGTCGCACCGGGCGAAAATGCATAATAAAGAAGGAAAAAAACATATATAAGTCGCATTTTTTGGGGAAATGTATTTGATAAAAGCCAACACCAAGAATAGACATTTGAAAGGCAATTTAAAATAAATAAAGAATAGTGAACAACAGGCTGAATAAGTGTACGTTATATGAGGCATAAATAACCAACTGGTATGTTAACGTAACATATTATGGTAAGAGTCATTCAAATAACTATAACATATAGAACATGCTATACGTTTACCAAACAATCTGTCACTCCTAATCGCTAAATCCCATGAAATCTTATACGTCTAGTCTCTTACGTGAATGAGCTATATAATATTATTTGATATTTTACGCTAATGTGTTAATAATTTCACACATAAGTCGCGGCCAAACTATGAAAAAAACTGCGACTTATAGTCCGAAAAATACAGTACTTGTTGTTAAAGACATTAAGGAACTGGACAAATACAGAAGATGACTTTATCTCCACTGCAAGAACATAATCAGTTAAGTTATGTTGTCTTATGTTATATTATGTTATGTTTACTGCTGTCAATTGATTATTTTTTATACAGATTAATCACACTTTCAAATTTAGATTAGTCCTGATTATTCATAGATTATTACTCGCTTGGATTATTTGAATTATCGTATTTTTCGGAGTATTAGTCGCTCCGGAGTATAAGTCGCACCGGGCGAAAATGCATAATAAAGAAGGAAAAAAACATATATAAGTCGCATTTTTGGGGGAAATTTATTTGATAAAAGCCAACACCAAGAATAGACATTTGAAAGGCAATTTAAAATAAATAAAGAATAGTGAACAACAGGCTGAATAAGTGTACGTTATATGAGGCATAAATAACCAACTGGTATGTTAACGTAACATATTATGGTAAGAGTCATTCAAATAACTATAACATATAGAACATGCTATACGTTTACCAAACAATCTGTCACTCCTAATCGCTAAATCCCATGAAATCTTATACGTCTAGTCTCTTACGTGAATGAGCTAAATAATATTATTTGATATTTTACGCTAATGTGTTAATAATTTCACACATAAGTCGCGGCCAAACTATGAAGAAAACTGCGACTTATAGTCCGAAAAATAAGGTACTTGTTGTTAAAGACATTAAGGAACTGGACAAATACAGAAGATTACTTTATCTCCACTGCAAGAACATAATCAGTTAAGTTATGTTGTCTTATGTTATATTATGTTATGTTTACTGCTGTCAATTGATTATTTTTTTATACAGATTAATCACACTTTCAAATTTAGATTAATCCTGATTATTCATAGATTATTACTCGCTTGGATTATTTTAATTACCGTATTTTTCGGAGTATAAATCGCTCCGGAGTATAAATCGCACCGGCCGAAAATGCTTAATAAAGAAGGAAAAAAACATCTATAAGTCGGATTTTTTGGGGAAATTCATTTGATAAAAGCCAACACCAAGAATAGACATTTGAAAGGCAATTTAAAATAAATAAAGAATAGTGAACAACAGGCTGAATAAGTGTACGTTATATGAGGCATAAATAACCAACTGGTATGTTAACGTAACATATTATGGTAAGAGTCATTCAAATAACTATAACATATAGAACATGCTATACGTTTACCAAACAATCTGTCACTCCTAATCGCTAAATCCCATGAAATCTTATACGTCTAGTCTCTTACGTGAATGAGATAAATAATATTATTTGATATTTTACGCTAATGTGTTAATAATTTCACACATAAGTCGCGGCCAAACTATGAAAAAAACTGCGATTTATAGTCCGAAAAATACAGTACTTCTTGTTAAAGACATTAAGGAACTGGACAAATAGAGAATATTACTTTATCTCCACTGCAAGAACATAATCAGTTAAGTTATGTTGTCTTATGTTATATTATGTTATGTTTACTGGTGTCAATTGATTATTTTTTTATACAGATTAATCACACTTTCAAATTTAGATTAATCCTGATTATTCATAGATTATTACTCGCTTGGATTATTTTAATTACCGTATTTTTCGGAGTATTAGTTGCCCCGGAGTATAAATCGCACCGGGCGACAATGCATAATAAAGAAGGAAAAAAACATATATAAGTCGCATTTTTGGGGGAAATTTATTTGATAAAAGCCAACACCAAGAATAGACATTTGAAAGGCAATTTAAAATAAATAAAGAATAGTGAACAACAGGCTGAATAAGTGTACGTTATATGAGGCATAAATAACCAACTGGTATGTTAACGTAACATATTATGGTAAGAGTCATTCAAATAACTATAACATATAGAACATGCTATACGTTTACCAAACAATCTGTCACTCCTAAATCCCATGAAATCTTATACGTCTAGTCTCTTACGTGAATGTGCTAATTAATATTATTTGATATTTTACGGTAATGTGTTAATAATTTCACACATAAGTCGCTCCTGAGTATAAGTCGCACCCCCGGCCAAACTATGAAAAAAACTGCGATTTATAGTCCGAAAAATACGGTACTTGTTGTTAAAGACATTAAGGAACTGGACAAGTACAGAAGATTACTTTATCTCCACTGCAAGGACATAATCAGTTAAGTTATGTTGTCTTATGTTATATTATGTTATGTTTACTGCTATCAATTGATTATTTTTTATACAGATTAATCACACTTTCAAATTTAGATTTATCCTGATTATTCATAGATTATTATTTGCTTTGATTATTTAAAAAAAAGGCCACAATATTTGGACACAAATGCAACTTCATTGTCAAAATGTCATCAAGGAACATGTTTTAAATTTATTTGCTCAAAACCTGGTACCTGTTTTATCTAAAGTAACTTGAGAGGCTTTGGATATTTCTTATTGCCGAGAGCTCAAACCACTCGTAAATGTTTGTTTGTGTCTGTATGCGGAGTAAAACTATGGAACAAACTGGACTTGCAACACAAACATGGGGTCTGGTTCAAATATAGAGATGAGGGTCTTTAATTTGACCTGCTGCCGTACTCTGTCTCAAAGTGTTAACATGTGCTCAATGTTTCCTTACCATTATTGCTATGTTGTCTATTACCATTGTTGGTATATTCATTCTTCCTACATTGTTGATACAAATGATTGTTACAGTGTAATAATTATTGTTACCTGTGGTAATGCCACTATGACACAACATCTGTATTATAATCCTTGAACAAAGTAAGAGTGAAACTCATGTGAATAATCACTGAATGGAGAACTGGGGGTGGGATTAAATAAATTATCTTCTTCCCACTCCCTTTCAGGCAAAATTGGACAATCATGCATTACATACTATACATTACCTTTTGCACTATATTAATTAGGGCCCGCCATGGCCCATTGCATAAGGATTCCCACAGGGAGTCCTTATGCAATGGGACATAAGGACCTATTGTTATTCGTCCGTTTTATTATTATTCTTTCTTTATTCTTCCGCCGCCTCTTCGAGCACTAATTTGACCCACTTAACATGCTTCAAAACTCACCATATTTGACCCACACATCAGGACCTGCGAAAATTGTCTTTTAATAAAAAAACCAAACTGCAAAAATCAAAATTGCGCTCTAGCGCCCCCTAGGAAAAAAAAAAACTAGACTGCCTGTAACTCCCACTAGGAAGGTCGGAAAAACATGAAACAAAATCCTCTATGTAGGTCTGACTCAGACCTAACTTTCATAATGGTACATTCTCGGGCTAAAATCAACAGGAAGTTGGCAATTCCCCCTTCAAGACAAAAAAGTACTAAAAACAGTCACTTTTGCCTCTTTGAGCTGTAATTTGACCCCCTTAACATGCTTCAAAACTCACCGAACTGAACACACACATCAGGACTGGCTAAAACTGTGATCTAATGAAAAAACCTAACCCCAAATCTAAAAATTGTGCTCTACAGCAATTTTTTAATACAACGCACAAAAAACTGCTCCTCGGATGAAAAAAAATACAAAACTGCCTGTAACTCCCACTGGGAAGGTCGGAGAGACATGAAACGAAAAACTCTCCGTAGGTCTCACTTTGACCTACTTTTCATAAATTGACAACCACCAGCAAAAATCAACAGGAAGTTTGCTATTCCCCCTTCAAAATAAAATTTTTGGAAAAACCGGTCACCTTCCTTCAAAATCTATCTCCTCTGAGCGCGTTTGTCGTTTCGCCTTCAAACTAACACAGGTGAGAGATAAAACCCTTGTGATTAAAAGTATAGATGGGATTTTTAATACCTGCTCCGGTTTTGATTTTATGACCCTTCAAAGACCCGCTGCACTGATGCTCCTGCGGTGCTGTTTTTTTAAGATGGCTGCTCAAAAGCAGGAAGCACCAACGTGCCCACACAATGCAGACAAGGTAGGTACACTAGACAAAAGTCTTGGGACACTTCAGACTAAAAATAGACAAAAGTATTGGGACACTTAGGACTAGCACCTGCCAAATACGCGGGCCCGAACAACGCTGCTTGCAGCTTTAATTTATATTATTATGTGTTGTCAACTTTGTACTTTTTTATGGCATTGCCTGAAATAAATAAATAAATGACAAAAAACAAATTAAATGAAAGTCCAATCAGAGTTAATTTTGGAGTGAAATTTGCCACAGGAGCTTACAACATTTGTATGCACGTACGACACTTAAAACCTTTAGTATAATCAGTATTTGGAATTAAATTATGGAATGCATTAGGCAAAGAAGCCAAACAAGATACTAATATGATCCAGTTTAAGAAACGGTTCAAACTCAAAAGTGTTTACAAATTGCAAAGAAGAAGAATCCTGACATACATCTTGAACCTTATCGAAAAATGAGACAATTAATTTACTAATTATGTGAATCACAATTTATTTAACTAATTATTCAAAATAACCTCACTCTTTCTTTACATATTTAATTTGTGCTACAAATTGAGCACAAGAAGTGAACAAAAACATGCGTAAGATTAGATTAGAAGCATCATTCTGACGTTAGATTTGAGTCTCCTTCTCTACCTTTCGAATGTCACTTCTTTACTCCAAGGTTTAGGACTTGGGGGAGCAGGCAGGGCAGGATCTTCTCGACTGCAGATGTGGAGACATAAGAGGAGGGTAAGGGAGGTGTGGCATAAAAATAACTCTGACAAGATAAGGAGAGCAAACAGCAGATTGTTCTGATCCAGGAAGTGAGGAGGCAGGAAAGGTGACATTCCTTAAGAAAATAATGGTTCGAATGGAATGAAGTGAAAGTATGGTGACAAAAAACTGCAGCCATGACTTACTTTACATCTGTTTATGTATCCTGTTGTATGTTATACTCAGTTTTGATTTGTTATGCTATGCTTGGTGGTATCTTATGTTACAAAGTGCTGTCAGCAGATCAAACTGCCTATTTATAGTAAGTGTAAGTACCTGTACTCCGTTACTGTGGTGGTCCCATAGGAGCTCAGGGGATCCTTCTCCTTGCTACAAAAAGAGGATAATGACAAGATGGAGAAGTAAGGAGCGAGGAAATGACTTAAAGAGGGGAGAACACGTGCCCTGAATAGAAAGTTATGTTATTATCATGTGGTGTTATATTATAAAAACTCATGATATCATGTTAATGTTGCTTTTAACACGGTCATCCCACAAAAACTCACTGCTAAACTCCTCACTGCTGGTCTGACAACGGCTCTCTGTGACTGGGTCCTGAACTTTCTCACAAACCGGCCCCAGTCAGTCAGAGTCGGCAACCAGACATCGGGCACAAAGGTTCTAAGCATAGGGACCCCCCAAGGCTGCGTGCTGAGCCCCCTATTGTACACCCTCTTCACACACGACTGTGTGGCCTCCCAGAACAACACCAGTATCATCAAGTTGGCAGTTGATACTACAGTCGTCGGACTGATCACCGGGGGAGCTGAGGCAGCGTACAGAAGGGAGCGGAACTGGTGGCCTGGTGTCAGAAAAATAATCTCTCCTTGAACACAGACAAGACCAAGGAGATGATTATTGACCCACGGAGAAGGAGTGCACAGTACACACCTCTCTGTACATAGGGGGGACAAAGGTGGACAGGGTGAAAACCTTTAAATTCCTAGGGACCCACATCAGCGAGGACCTCACCTGGGATCACAACACCCAACAAACAATAAAGAAAGCCCAGCAGCGACTGTACTTCCTTAAGAAGGCTGAGAAAATTTGGCATGCCACCCAAAATTCTCAGCAACTTCTATAGAAGTACGGCTGAGAGTGTCCTTACCAGCTCAATCACGGTCTGGTATGGAAACTGCACTGCTAAGGACAGGAAGGCACTCCAGCGAGTGATTAAAACTGCTCTGTACATATCAGGAGCAGCCTTCCCCTCACTACAGGACATGTACTCTACCAGGGCCACCAGGAGAGCACACAACATCATAAAGGACAGTACACACCCCCAGCACAGTCTCTTCAGCCTCCTACCATCAGGCAGACGATACAGGAGCCTGAAATCCAGGACTACGAGACTGACAAACAGTTTCTACCCACAGGCCATCAGGCTTGTGAATGCTAATTTGGGAATGCTAGCTCCCCCCCTCTCCCCGTTTTACTTTTATCTTTTTGAATAAAAGACAGCTACCATGACCACCACCAAACTGTGGTTGGGGCGTGGTTAAGAGGGGAGGAGTATATTTACAGCTAGAATTCACCAAGTCAAGTATTTCATATATATATATATATATATATATATATATATATATATATATATATATATATATATATATATATATATATATATGTATGTGTGGGGAAAAAAATCACAAGACTATTTCATCTCTACAGGCCTGTTTCATGAGGGGGTTCCCTCAATCATCAGGAGATTTTAATGGGAGCATTCACATACCATGGTTTATATAGGGCACAGAGTGGGTGGGTACAGGCTGGTGTAGGGGCGTGGTGATTGGCTCATGTGTTACCTAGGAGGTGTTTCCGTCTGTGGCGGCATGCTGATACAATTTCGCTGCGCTTGTTGAGGGATGACAGGTCTGGACGGTATATGATAAACAGTTTCTCTTTCAAGCATAGGTTGCATCTTTTATTACCACTATTGTAAGGTGTGCTGGATGCAAGAATTTGCCATGTTATTGAATATTCAACATTATTGTCTTTGAGGTCCCAAATGTGTTTGCTGAGTTCTGTGGTATTCCGCAGGTTTTGGTTCCTGAAAGAAGCCTTGTGATTGTTCCATCTGGTTTTAAACTCTCCCTCGGTTAATCCTACATATGTGTCGTATGTGTTAATGTCCTTGCGTGTTACCTTAGATTGGTAGACAACTGATGTTTGTAAGCACCCCCCGTTGAGAGGGCAATCAGGTTTCTTGCGACAGTTGCAGCCTTTGTTGGTTTTGGGGTCGCTCTGTCTGGGGGCCGACGGCTCATTTGCAATTGTTTTGTTGTGGTTTGAGATGATTTATCGTATATACGACAAATCATCTCAAACCACAAAGTCAAAGACAATAATGTTGAATATTCAATAACATGGCAAATTCTTGCATCCAGCACACCTTACAATAGTGGTAATAAAAGATGCAACCTATGCTTGAAAGAGAAACTGTTTATTATCTACCGTCCAGACCTGTCATCCCTCAACAAGCGCAGCGAAATTGTAACAACATGCCGCCATAGACGGAAACACCTCCTAGGTAACACATGAGCCAATCACCACGCCCCTAGGCCAGCCTGTACCCACCCACTCTGTGCCCTATATAAACCATGGTATGCGAATGCTCCCATTAAAATCTCCTGACGATTGAGGGTACCCCCCTCATGAAACAGGCCTGTAGAGATGAAATAGTCTTGTGATTTTTTTTCCCCCACACATACATATATATATATATATATATATATTTATAAGAAATACTTGACTTTCAGTGAATTCTAGCTATATATATATATATATATATAAATAAGAGAAATACTTGAATTTCAGTGTTCATTTATTTACACATATACACACACATAACACTCATTTACTCATTGTTGAGTTAAGGGTTGAATTGTCCATCCTTGTTCTATTCTCTGTCACTATTTTTCTAACCATGCTGAACACCCTCTCTGATGATGCATTCTGCTTCGTCTCCTTGTTGTGTGCGCAGTTGTGCACTGCACTCTCTAAAAGCCCTAGATGTTAATGTCGCATGTAGATGGCAGTATTGCCCTGTTTAAGAGTGTCACAACATTGCTGTTTACGGCAGACGAATTGCTTTACGGTAGACGAAAACGTGACTGCTGTTGTTGTGTGTTGTTGCCGCGCTGGGAGGACGTTAATGAAACTGCCTAACAATAAACCCACATAAGAAACCAAGAACTCGCCCTCCATCATTCTACAGTTATAACGTGATTGGGCAGGCAGGCTGTTTATATTGTGGGAAAGCGGACGTGAAAACAGGCTGTCGACACGTCACTCAGGTCCGCCTGAATTTCGGGAGATTTTCGGGAGAAAATTTGTCCCGGGAGGTCTTCGGGAGAAGCGCTGAATTTCGGGAGTCTCCCGGAAAATCCGGGAGGGTTGGCAAGTATGCACTTTAACTGCTGCTGTGACCCAATGTCACCTCCATATTTACACTGTTGACTGTCAATCAGAATGTGCACTAATGTAATGTTACTTACTGTGCCTTGTATATACACTTTTATTTTTATTTGTGCTAAGTACCGTGTAACTTGTTGAAGGGTGGACTAGCAAAGTAAGATTTTCATTGTATGGCAAACTGTCTGTTTAACTGCATATAACAATAAACAATCTTGAATCTCAAAAAAAAAAAGCACAGTCATCAAACTGTCAAGCAGCTAAGACGGCAGTTATCACCTTTAATTCTAATATTCCAGCTGTTAATATACTCATACTAAAATCATGATTTAAAAATTGGATTTGTCTTTGATTTTGGTTTGAAAAATAAAAGGTGTGTGTCACCATTCGGATCAATACTGTTTTTTCATTAAAGACAGGCCAAACTTGACCTGGCAGTAAAGTCATTACTGTATATATCTGCCATAAACTGTAAGAAATACTGTGATACGATGGTGCTTATTAGGGCCCGCCATGGCCCATTGCATAAGGACTCCCACAGGGAGTCCTTATGCAATGGGACATAAGGACCTATTGAATTTCTAAGGTTTTATTATTATTAGGGCCCGCACGGCCCATTGCAAAAGGACTCCCACAGGGAGTCCTTATGCAATGGGACATAAGGACCTATTGTTATTGTAACGTTTTATTATTCTTTATTCTTTCTTTATTCTTCCGCCACCTCCTCTTCGAGCACTAATTTGACCCACTTAACATGCTTCAAAACTCACCATATTTGACCCACACATCAGGACCTGCGAAAATTGTCTTTTAATAAAAAAAAAAAACCCGCAAAAATCAAAATTGCGCTCTAGCGCCCCCTAGGAAAAAAAAAAAACAGACTGCCTGTAACTCCCACTAGGAAGGTCGGAGAGACATGAAACAAAAACCTCTATGTAGGTCTAACTTAGACCTAGTTCTCATAATTGTATGTCTTCGGGCTAAAATCTACAGGAAGTTGGCAATTCCCTCTTCAAGACAAAAAAGTACTAAAAACAGTCACTTTTGCATCTTTGTGCTGTAATTTGACCCCCTTAACATGCTTCAAAACTCACCGAACTGAACACACACATCAGGACTGGCTAAAACTGTGATCTAATGAAAAAACCTAACCCCAAATCTAAAAATTGTGCTTTACAGCAATTTTTTAATAAAACGGACAAAAAACTGCTCCTAGGAAGAAAATAACTACAAAACTGCCTGTAACTCCCACTGGGAAGGTCGGAGAGACATGAAACAAAAACCTCTCCGTAGGTCTCTCTTAGACATACATTTCATTAATTGACAACCCCCAGCAAAAATCTACAGGAAGTTTGCTATTCCCCCTCCAACACAACTTTTTTGTAAAAACCGGTCACCTTCCTTCAAAATCTATCTCCTCTGAGAGCGTTTGTCGTTTCGCCTTCAAAATAACACAGGTGAGAGATAAAACCCTTGTGATTAAAAGTATAGATGGGATTTGTAATACCTGCTCCGGTTTTGATTTTATGACCCTTCAAAGACCCGCTGCGCTGATGCTGCTGCGGTGCTGTTTTTTTAAGATGGCTGCTCAAAAGCAGGAAGCACCAACGTGCCCACACAATGCAGACAAGGTAGGTACACTAGACAAAAGTCTTGGGACACTTCAGACTACAAGTAGCCAAAAGTATTGGGACACTTAGGACTAGCACCTGCCAAATACGCGGGCCCGAACAACGCTGCTTGCAGCTTTAATTATTATTATTAGGGCCCGCACGGCCCATTGCAAAAGGACTCCCACAGGGAGTCCTTATGCAATGGGACATAAGGACCTATTGTTATTGTAACGTTTTATTATTCTTTATTCTTTCTTTATTCTTCCGCCACCTCCTCTTCGAGCACTAATTTGACCCACTTAACATGCTTCAAAACTCACCATATTTGACCCACACATCAGGACCTGCGAAAATTGTCTTTTAATAAAAAAAAAAACCCGCAAAAATCAAAATTGCGCTCTAGCGCCCCCTAGGAAAAAAAAAAAACAGACTGCCTGTAACTCCCACTAGGAAGGTCGGAGAGACATGAAACAAAAACCTCTATGTAGGTCTAACTTAGACCTAGTTCTCATAATTGTATGTCTTCGGGCTAAAATCTACAGGAAGTTGGCAATTCCCTCTTCAAGACAAAAAAGTACTAAAAACAGTCACTTTTGCATCTTTGTGCTGTAATTTGACCCCCTTAACATGCTTCAAAACTCACCGAACTGAACACACACATCAGGACTGGCTAAAACTGTGATCTAATGAAAAAACCTAACCCCAAATCTAAAAATTGTGCTTTACAGCAATTTTTTAATAAAACGGACAAAAAACTGCTCCTAGGAAGAAAATAACTACAAAACTGCCTGTAACTCCCACTGGGAAGGTCGGAGAGACATGAAACAAAAACCTCTCCGTAGGTCTCTCTTAGACATACATTTCATTAATTGACAACCCCCAGCAAAAATCTACAGGAAGTTTGCTATTCCCCCTCCAACACAACTTTTTTGTAAAAACCGGTCACCTTCCTTCAAAATCTATCTCCTCTGAGAGCGTTTGTCGTTTCGCCTTCAAAATAACACAGGTGAGAGATAAAACCCTTGTGATTAAAAGTATAGATGGGATTTGTAATACCTGCTCCGGTTTTGATTTTATGACCCTTCAAAGACCCGCTGCGCTGATGCTGCTGCGGTGCTGTTTTTTTAAGATGGCTGCTCAAAAGCAGGAAGCACCAACGTGCCCACACAATGCAGACAAGGTAGGTACACTAGACAAAAGTCTTGGGACACTTCAGACTACAAGTAGCCAAAAGTATTGGGACACTTAGGACTAGCACCTGCCAAATACGCGGGCCCGAACAACGCTGCTTGCAGCTTTAATTATTATTATTATTATTATTCTTCCGCAGCTTTGCGCACTACTTTGACCCCCTTAACATGCTTCAAAACTCACCAAATTTTACACACACATCAGTAATATACGGCAAAACTTTTTATCAAACAACCAAACCTCAAAACTCAAAATTGCGCTCTAGCGCCCCCTAGAAAAAAAAGAAAACTAGACTGCCTGTAACTCCCACTAGGAAGGTCGGAAAAACATGAAACAAAATCCTCTATGTAGGTCTGACTTAGACCTAGTTCTCATAATTGTACATCCTCGGGCTAAAATCAACAGGAAGTTGGCAATTCCCCCTTCAAGACAAAAAAGTACTAAAAAAAGTCACTTTTGCCTCTTTCAGCTGTAATTTGACCCCCTTAACATGCTTCAAAACTCACCAAACTGAACACACACATCAGGACTGGCTAAAACTGTGATGTAATGGAAAAACCTAAACCCAAATCTAAAAATTGTGCTCTACAGCAATTTTTTAATAAACCGCACAAAAAACTGCTCCTCGGATGAAAAATCTGACAAAACTGCCTGTAACTCCCACTGGGAAGGTCGGACAGAGATGAAACAAAAACCTCTATGTAGGTCTCACTTAGACCTACATTTCACAAACTGACAACCCCCAGCTAAAATATACAGGAAGTTTGCTATTCCCCCTTCAACACAATATTTTTGTAAAAACCCATCACCTTTCTTCAAACATTATCTCCTCTGAGCGCGTTTGTTGTTTCGGCTTCAAACTAACACAGGAGAGAGATTGAACCCTTCTGATTAAAAGTTGGTGAAAGAGTTGTGATACCTGCTCCGGTTTTGATTTTATGACCCTTCAAAGACCCGCTGCACTGATGCTCCTGCGGTGCTGTTTTTTTAAGATGGCTGCTCAAAAGCAGGAAGCACCAACGTGCCCACACAATGCAGACAAGGTAGGTACACTAGACAAAAGTCTTGGGACACTTCAGACTACAAGTAGCCAAAAGTATTGGGACACTTAGGACTAGCACCTGCCAAATACGCGGGCCCGAACAACGCTGCTTGCAGCTTTAATTATTTATTTGTAATTTGTTTTCATGAAAATAGGGTAGCTAATGGAAACAACAGCCTACAACAGTTTAAGAAGTCTTTCATGTATTCATGGGAGGCCAATTTAGACCACAGGTGTCAAACTCGGGGTTTCTCGAGGAAATAGCAATTTACTTGTCAACCAGAAATATCAAACGTATGGACAATTATGTAAGGTGTTTGTGTAATTATGTATTTAATTGTGTTGTATGATGAGTAGATTATACAGTTCAAGTATATGATTTATCTGGCCCGTGGCCAATGGTGCAAATACCCACTTTTGAAGGTGCATGCAAACACATCACAGGCAAAAAGAAAAGAATGGTGAAATGATTTAAGGCGATGAATAATGAAAATTTTGACTATAGAGAACTTACGTCATTACAACCTTATTTATAGTATGTGTAAGTACCTGTACTCGGTTACTGTGCTGGTCACATGGGAGCTCAGGGGGTCCTTCTTTTTGCTGCAAAAAGTCGATAATGACATGATGGAGAGGCAAGGAGTGAGGAAATGGATGAATGACTTAAAGAGGGGAGAAAAGAGGGCCTGCATAGAAAAATATGTCATATTGTGATGTTATGTAATAAAAGATTTGTTGAGTTATGTATGAAAAGGTTATGTTGCGCTATGCTACAGTATATTACAAACCCCGTTTCCATATGAGTTGGTAAATTGTGTTAGATGTAAATATAAATGGAATACAATGATTTGCAAATCCTTTTCAGCCCATATTCAGTTGAATGCACTACAAAGACAAC